>NW_008668543.1:246439-302319 GCF_000695815.1 Acanthisitta chloris
ATACCCAGGGGTACTTGCACTTTTCCAGATGGGTAAAGTAGTTTGCCCTGGGAAATGTGATTACTTGTAGTATAGACATGCTCACAACAGTGTGAGATTAATACATATCAAAAGGAATGCAACACTGAAATACAGATTTTTTTCTCCCAACTTAGAGATCTTGGGGTCATGCTGTCTTATTAAATATTAATTCTTACTGGCCACAAATATTGGTAACTATCACAATCAGTATATGACACAGCTTTTTATTATTGATTAGGGGTTTAGGTACTCCTGGATGATGGGACAGAGTGCAGTCTCAGCAAAATGGGAGGAATGGGTGACAAAGTAGAGGGCAGGGATGCTCTTTCAGGAGACCTTGACAAGGTGGAGAAAATCATAGAGTCCAACAAAGGCAAATGCAATGTCTTGGTCTAGAAGTGGAATAACCCTGGGCAACAGTGCAGAACTGGAAATTGACTGAAAAGGAAAAAGCTTTACAGGAACAGTCCTGTCAGTCCAGGTGCACTGTAAATTGAGCATGAACTGGCAAAGGCCCACTGCACTACTCTTGGCCAGAGTTTAGCTAGCATGTCTGGGAGGGTGATCCTTCGAAGCTGTTTAGTAACTGTGAAACAGCACATGAGATACTGTGACAAATTTTGGGCTCCCTCCTGTACAAAACATGACTCATCAGTGTCCTGACAACCTGCTCCATTGGACATGCTTTGGAAAGGAGGTTGGATCACTAGGCTTTCAGAGGATCCTTCCAGCCTACACACTCCCATGATTCTGATACATCAGTTATGTGTCTAATTTATTATTTTCTGTAACATTTTCTTTGTTAAATTATCTATTGAATCTTACAAATTATGGGAAAATTAAATTGGGCACAAATTTTATAATAACTTCGTACTTCTGTTGAAGGATAATTTATCTGCATATATTGACATCCTAGCATAATAAATTTAAAAGCAGAGTCTCTTAGAGACCTGCAGTACAGTACCACAAAAGTAATGTTGATTTTTGCTTGAACTGATAAAAAATGCTATTTTCTAAACCACTTATTTGTTGTATTAGGATTAACTCCACCAGTTACTATATCTTTACTTTCAGTGAGAGAACTTTGCTCAGAGTTTTAAAACAGATTTAGAACAACAGTGACTCAGAAGACATTATCCTATGAATGGTAATTGAGTTGAGAATGACAGAACTGCAAAACTAAATTTAAATTCATAGTAGATAAAATGGCAATGTTCTGATGAATTATGAGCCTTTACAGAGAAGTTAAGAAATGGAAACAACGAATTTTAGTTTAAGAAAAAATTGTATGTTGAATACTTTTCCCTTCCACCCACTTTAGCCTTCAAGGAGGGGAAAAAAAGTAGACTGACAAAAAGACACCAAAAAATAATAAAATTTGGTATAAAGAAAAATAACAAGCCCGAGATGTTGCCAAAAACCTTTCATAGCTGTGGCTCCCTCCAAAGTCTGTAGTGCAGAATGATTTCCCATAGAGAGTAGAAGTTGTTGTTGGAAGAAGGAACAGAAAGATGGTCTGTGCACCAAATCCAGTTCTTTTCCCATTCCTGAATTTTGATTCAGTCCTAGATCTGATGGGTCAACATCCCAGACACTAACTGCATGAGTTTATATTCTGGTCGTGTAAAGGACAATCTCTGTAAAGCAGAAATGCATGCGTTGATAATGGTTCCATTCTGTAATTGTTGCAAGCTCTAATGCACAGGAAAGAGAGTTAAGACAATGCAACTCAGTTTCTCCTGCTGTTAATCTGCACGAGATGAGTGTGCAGATGATGAGTTTAGTAGATTAAGCCCAGACACATATGGATATGTGTGTGTGTTAGTAAGAAAAGGAGCATTGATTTTGACAAGTTGAAGGGAATAAATATTGTAGAGTTATATCAAAATGTCAAATGCATTTTAAATCTATGACACCCCATAATCTGTGTTAAAAACTGAAGTATGAATTAATGTTGAAAAGCAAAATATCAAAATGTTGCAGGTGGCTACAAAAGCTGGAACTTTCCCCTGAAGAGTTACTATCAATAATAAAGAGAACAAAAAAATCATTATTTTTCACATGGCATGTTCTAATCTATCAGAGGTAGTAAAGATTACACTTGCTAACAGCAACAAAAGTAATAATAATCAGTCACTTCTATGAATTAAGTATGCAGAAGATAAATCTAGGAGAATAGCTGCATTATTTAGATGCATGGTTTGAACACACTTCAATAACATTCAGAAGGCTTTTGACCACAACAGAGCTCTTCCTGTTACACAATTTGCATAATAAAATAAGTCTACTAATATTATTTCCAGGTAGACCAAAAGGGAGGAGGAAAGTTATCTTATTAGGAATCTTTACATTATTTGATTGTTTCCATCCTCTGGATTTTGAAAACCGAGACTTTTTCTAGCACTCCACTTTGCAAAAAGTTTCAGTGTTGATAATATCTTTAAAAAAATTTTCAGCAAATATTCAATTTGTTTTTCAGTAGCTTGATGATATTTGTTAATGAGTATATTCTATAGAGAAGTAGTTAAATATCCCAGCAAACTATGAATGCTGAATAATATATATGAAAATATAAAATTGCAATGTCAGTGCATGTTTTTTGTGAGGGTTAAGAGAGATTATTTTATTTTACACAAATGCTTTTAGTACCTTAGCATGTGAATGATTCTAAATTTTGGTACTATATTAGCTGTCTAAGCAAAAAAATTTACAGCCACTGAAGGCATGAGCTTTATTGAAACAGAAGAAAAAACCAAAGCATTCCTGAAACAATAGGTATAAACCCAAGGTTTATTCTGCCCAGTAATAATCAGAACACTACATATGTGAATTTCTTTCTTTTCTAGCACCACTAACAGATAAACCACCAAAGCTTTTACACCCCTTGGAGAGTAAGCTAACAATTCAGGAGACCCAGTTAGGTAAGTAGCAAACATAATCTCTGTTCAAATAGTATGAAGGTATTTGATATGTTAATGTATGATGGTAATGTGATGGCATGTTGTCATTAATAATTTCATTGAAAAGGCATTAAACATACTTTGTTTCCATGCAGAGATGTATTGTATACCATCTAGAAGACTGTTGTAAAAAAAAAATCTTAGTAATTAATGCTGAACGCTAAGGTCTTGAATATTGCTGATACTGGCGGAAAGTCTGTAGTTATAAATGTACCTGAACTTTTCTTTCTAAATTTCCCATTTTCGGTATATTTGTATATATTTACTGTGGGGTTCAATGGCATTTTGTGATTTGAGTTCTGCTTGTAAGACAAGCAGATTTGAGTTCTTTGCTGTGGTGGCTGCTTACAGAGTTGCAAAGATGTTCTGTAACTATAAGGTTGTGGTGGTTGAATCATCCAGCAGTTCTAAGTTACCATAATAGCATCTGAATATTCTGAATGCTCAGATATTTATAGAGAGATGAATGAAGAGAAACTGATGCATGAAGAAACCATTTTGCTTCGCTTTTTTTGTTGTGGTAGATGGTGGGTATGTTTTTGTCACTTACTGTTGTAGAGGTACCTAAAATTCCAAAACTAAGTGCATGAGTTACTCCATTTTGTGGGATATAATGATCAGTCTCCTTTGTGAAGGCAACTTGTAAGAAACAAACAGTCCTAAGTAGGTTGTACTGGAATTATGCTTTGGTGTCAGAACAGAACCTACTGATAGGTTTTCTCGTATGTTAGCTATAGAAAAAAAAAGGAAAAGAAACAAATCTGGTGGTTGCCTAAATCTGAGAAAAAAATTACAGCAAACAATGCTCAATACATTCTGCAGTGCAACATTAGAAAAAGCAGAAAGCTTGCAGATATATTCATATAGTAATTAGCAGAGCATTTTATTGAGATAGCCAACTTTTGGCTAATAGTAGACAGAGAATAACTTGTTCTTTTTTTCCACTATTAATAAGCTGTTACATTAATTTATGCTCTTCAGGTAATATTCTGAGATGTTGGCAAATGTTATGTTTCCTTCTAGAGCTACTTTCTGTTGTTCTGAAGGAATTCTTTCTGATATACTGACTCAGAAAACTTTTTCTGTATGACAGTTCTATATGATTTTACATTGTTGTTTGAACACAGGCCTAGGGCACAGAAAACATAGTAACTACACACATTTTTTTTCTCAAGTAATGTTGCTTACTGAAATATTTTTGATGGAAAAAAACCTAAAAGGCAGAACCTTTAAGGGCTTTGATGTTGTCTTGCTAAATATACTGTATGGTGAGACTCTTTCAAGAGTGTAATTATTAATGGCTAGCTAGGGGCTTTTATTCTCTGATTTTTAGAATTAATCTCAGGTTTGATTTCTCTTAGTTCTAAGAAAGACTAAATAATTTGAAAATTGCTAGTTTTGAAAAAGACACTTTTCAGAAAACTAAATAGCTCTTGATAAATATGAAAGAGTTAACTTGAAAATGTCACTTTCAGACATAGATGGGAAAGTCAGACTACAAATGAATGTGAAGCTACAGTACTTAGACTTATGTCAAGAAGCTACAAGAATATATTAATTTGTTGTGAAAAAAGCATGTGAGAACTGGAACAAGTGCAAAAAATCGATAGTTTCCTAATATGAGAATTGTATTGTTCCACTCTTAGATTTATGCCTTGGTCCTCCTGGATAAACTTTGAAAGGTATGTGTTTCCCTGAGGAAAGCCAGTGCTCATTTCCAGGGGCCAGTTCATATCCTGCAAAAAATGAAGAATCTTATAATGATGGAATAATGTTGAGATTCACTCAGACAAATCTTAGATAGTTACCTAAACCAGAACCCTCCTACTCACCTGAGGCTTGGGGCGACCACATTTTGCAAACTGTTCTAGACACTGCCAGAAAACATACTAGTCCTCCAGAATGTGTTTGTGATTGTGTGTTTGTCCCTTATTTGGAAAATATATGTGTTGGTGGAAGGTGGAGGAGCGGAATGGGTGGCATTCTCATTCCAAAAGAAAAGAGAGATCAAGGAACTAGGAGCTTGAAGTAGTCCAGGACTTCATTAGCAGGTTACCAATTGGTGTGTTGGGGAACTGGGACAATCCTCACTCTTCTCCCATGTTTTTGCCCTTCTCACCTTGCAGTCCATCACATTGAGTTGGAAATGAATCAGGTTGAAAACCTAGATAAGGAAAGAGAGATTAGTTTCTGACTTTTCCTGTTCTGCATTCGATGTTTTTTGTTTGTTCCTTCACCTCCAGGTTTGTAATGCATTACTCAGTCCTCTTGCAGGGGTGAAAAATAGTACTTTTTTTTTTTAGCTTTTCTCCTGTTGAAGGGGTTCTCAGGTAGCCGTGGTGACCTCACTGTAATCTGCTCCTCTGGAAACAATGAATCTAGATAAAATATTAGATTAAATAGAGTCTTCATAAGATGTGTTCTGCAAAGCTTAGATGAGGAGTAAGGAGATGAGGAGTGTTTCCCACTCAGCTCTGAGCCAGTCTGTGGTCTGGTAGCAGCATATGTTAGGGAGGGGTGAAAAGCTGGCAATGAATGGGAGGCCTGGGAAGGTGAGACACAGTAATGAAGGACATAATAACCCAATGAACTGCATCCAACAATATTCTTCCTCTTACCTTCAACAAGCTGACAAAATCAAATGAACAAATCCCTGCTAGCATGAAAACCCCTTGCAATAAAAATAAAACTACAAACCTTTCCATTCAGACTTGTTCAGAAAGGAATTAATTAACATAGTTTCTTACATAGGAAAAAACTTAAAACTTCAGATAATTCTATTTTTAATTCTAGATTCATGCAGCTGTTATATATATGATATAAATATATCATATCCATGATATGCAAATTTATATAAAATTATGTCCTTTTTTCTTTATTGGTAAATTCTGAGCCTTTTCAGTTTCACCTGTTCTTTCAGGTTACATTGTTTTTCCCACCAGCACTGTTCAATATCTGTGCCTCTCAAGGAAACATATACTTCTAATCTGACTCAAGAAAAACTGATTTTAGTATCCACCTGGTTCATCTCATGTTACTAAAGAAGACAGATGTGACTCCACAACAGGCAGTAATGGATCAGAATTTGCTAAAAATTTACAAAACTTGAAATAATTATTTTAAACACCTCACAAGCTAGTTAGCCTCTAACTATTCTAGCTCTAACCTTACATTTTTTCGATGTGTTTCCTGGTTCTGCACAAGGCTGTAATTTTATATGCCACAATTCACCTAGAAAAATAAAACTATTGTTGAACTATTTTTAGCTAGGCTTGATGTTAGTGGGAAAAAAAAAAAAAAGAAAAAAGAAAGGATTAGAAGGATTAAAGGATTTCCAGCACTATATGAATGGACCTAAATGATAAGTTTGTACAGAAACCTGAGCACTTTCTCTGTCATCCGAGTAAAGTGAATTTTCCTGAATTTCATCCAACAGAAAAAAATTACTCTTGTGACAAAATATGCAGTATGTGTCTGTCCTATTTATACTTAGGGCATTATTTTGATAAAATAAGATTGACTACTACACAGTGAATTGGGGATTTCTTCTTTCTTCCCCTTCCTTGCATATAGTCAAGACAAAATATTAAACTATTTTTAATCTATTATTTCTAAAGTATTAATACAAAGAAGGTCCCCATCAGGGACAGGAGAATGCTTCTTCAATTAGAGCATTGTGTTGTCATTAAAGTCTTCCACATAAATTGACCTTGTTAATGATAAAAGCCCTCATTAACTACCTTAATCAGTAGCTGTATAAATAAAGTAACTAAAGTGACATGAAATAGCTATCAGTGTCTCTTTTCAGGACAAAAATTGAAATGAAGGAATATCTAAAATTATTCATTTTGTCTCTACACATTTCATCTAAATGTTATTTCCACTCTGTAACAGGAACATTTTTTTTCACTATGTAAGGAATAGTAAGTTAATCTGATTATACCAAAATTCTTTAACCTAAAATGAACATTTTTCCATCATGTATTTCAATTGGACACTTGTTCTTTGATATATTCTGTGATTAGATTAACATAATATGTGCAACAGTTTCACTTGGGATTAATCAAAACTGTAAATTCAAAATTTATATCACAAATAGCAGCTATTTTTCCTTCATTTACCTGAGACCTAAGATCTTCTCTCAGAAAACAACTAAGGGTGATTTGAAAATGAATATTCAAAAAAAGTAGTCTAATTTTCAGTTTCATACACTCACTTGGTCAAACAGTAGGAATTCCAATGGAAAAAGGTTTGCTGAAAGACTCAGTTAATGTTCTAACTGCAGACTGGTTCACAAAAATGCAAATCTAGTGTAAATGGATAAAGAATACTTATGTTATCAGGATTTGGAAATAAAACCCAAACCCAACAAATAAACAAATAAAACCACAAGAAAAGCCTAAGCAAACAAAGGCAAACAAACCTCAAATTGTCTTTGACCGTTTTTCCTATCAAGACAGACATGAAAATATAAGCCAACCATTTAGGAAAATCATAAATAGGATATCTAACTTTGATGAGGTCAAAAGTTTGCATATTGCTATCAATATTGCTGTGTTTTTGTCAATGATAATAGATAGATATGCCAACCAGTGTGAGGCCTGTTTCTTGTAGACTGTGAGGACTATTATGGGAGAGGCACATGGAAAATTGGAGTACCCATGAGGTGTCAGAAACAGCAGTAGTGAGGGTCAGCTTAAGTAAATGTACTAAATATAAGCATAATCTGAGTTTTATAAATATGCACAAGCAGTGAGGAGCATATGAGCAATTCAGTGAGGCTGAGTTTTTTTCTTGACATTTTCAGCTCATCTTTCAAATTCCAAATGAAGAAGTACAGTGTAGAGTTGTGTTCCCAACAAAGGCTCTGGAAAAATAAAAAACCTAGCAAAGAGGGAAAACATGGTAATAAGGGAGGTTATAATATCGAAAATCAGATTATTTTTAAAAAAAGAGGTGTTTGCGAGGTACCCTATAGTTCCTTCTTTATATTTTCAATCTTCTGGTTGCCTTAATTCAACTGTTCTGTAGCTGAGGCTGTCCATGAAGGGCCAAATATAGTTTGCTAAAAAATTGACAATAAGTGAGTCAGAAATACTCAACTGCACTAAGGAAAAGTATGCAGTTACAGCTCAGTGACAATGTGTCAACTGATTTTCCTTCCACTCTTTTTCCTAATTTAATCAAACCCATAAAAGGTCATGGCTAAGATATTAGAAATAGCATACACATTTTAAATGCCTGTTTTTCTCTCTTTATGCCTTTGTGTGCCTGAGAATAAATATATATACATGTATGCCTAATATCTCCTCGTGTATACATAGCATATATATATTTATGTATGGACAAAACTTGACAATGCATTTGTTCAAATTTCATCTCACTTTTTCTGTGCTTTATTGGGGAGACATTTATCTGATTTAATGATGCAATAGTAAAACCTCTTTATTCTTGTTAGATCAGAATCCATTGAGAAGAATGAAATGTCTACTTTAGAGAGTACTGTATACCATACATACCGGAGGTACTTTCTGTGTTAAGCATCTAAATAGGATTTAATGCAATAAAAATTGTCTGTCTCTCTGCAAATATGTAAATTTCATTCTTTATGTACAGGTTAGATATATGAGAATTTTGTATTTCAGATCGTTTGTGTAATGCAACCAGTTTATTTTGATAATATGAGAGAAGACTATGGAACCCGAAAGATTTCCCATATCAGCTGGATAATCATCAAAAAGTTTGGTTTCCTACTGAAGACTCTCTTAAACAATCAAAAATCATATCTCTTACTAGCAGGGTAAAATATAATCAGATACAGCAAAACTTTTCTAAGAATATTCTGTGGGAGACAGCAGGACATAAGTTATTGTTACCAAGATCATAATAAGTACAGAATACCACATACCAAGAATTGCAATTTAGGCACATACTGTACATGATTTCCTATAAAATTATAGTCCTAAAAAGACTGTCATTTTGTAAATTTGAAACATCAGGAATCACATTTTTCTGTGATCATTTTTTTGCCACATTTTTCCTTCAAGCAGTACTTCGTCTTTTCAAATTATATGTAGGGACTTCAATGTGTCTGATGCTGAAAGACACACAAGTGTTTCTTTGCAAAAAAAAAAAAAATCACATAATGATCTTACACGAAAACATTAAAATGTTAAGTAGTAAATGTCAAACTCAAAATTTAGTACTGTGTACTTATCGTTGATAAGTGTTTTAAATTAACTCCTCCAGAATATTCTTCTCTAGAGATACAGATCTCTTGTGAGCAGCAATGGTATTCACATATAAAGCTGATCTTAGGCATAATATATTGGTGGAATGACAAACACTTGAATAGTTTTTACTCACAAGAATTAGTCTGATTTCCAGTTCTAGAATAAACACTTCTCAGCCTTATTGGTGAAGTCAGCATATGCTCATGAAGTCCAAATGAGTAGTTTTATAAGAAGCTGCACTGAACATTGTTTTTCTTAGACATACAGTGGATTTGTATTAAGACTTAGTGCTGTGCACAGGTTTCATTCTGAAAAATCTATTTAAATCTCCATGCATTCTTAATAGCAATAATTATTGTGGATTTGACAGCTTGTCATGTCAATAGATGATGGAAAGCTGTTTGAAGGAACACATAGGGTCTGAAGGGCTTAAATACTTTTGATAAACTCTTGCAGTTTTAGAACATCATGGATGTTGAATAGTTGGAAGTGATCAGTTGAACAGGATCTTTTTAAAATTTGTTAACAGATGTGTAACAATGAAACTTCAGATTGTGCATATTGAAGTGCTGTTCTTGTCAGTTTACATAGCATATTGTGAATTAAATTAAATTCACAAGCTATTTAATTTTACTATTTAATATCTGAGGAACTTGCAAATAAAAAAATACTCACTGAGATTCAATGTGATGCGACATAGCATAACTGATATATAAAAAGAAAATAATTCCATCAGTAGTTTATTTATGGCATGTATTATATGGAATGTTTCATGTCATATGCTACATGGCTTCATATAGTGCTTTGGTAGTAATTAGTGCATGATAAAGAGCTATAGGTCAGTGCACTCCTTCACTTTGGGCTAGGCTTGAGGATAGTAGGATACACATGGTTATTAGCCCAAATTTCATATTTTCCAACAAATTACCAGCAATGTGTTCAACATTCACGTGCCAATCAAAACTGGTGGCCTATATCCACCTTAGAATGCTCTAGACAGTTATAAGCAAGAGATAACACAATAGTATTTTCCACAATCTGTCCTCTTTTAATTGCTTAATCTCTTGCCTGAGGTAAAACTTTTACAATGGACTGCTTAGTACTTTTTCCATTTTAGTCCAGTTACAAAGAAATGGGTGTTAAAACACCTGGTTCACCAAACTCAGAGGTAACTCTTGAGAACCACGGAGCTAGGAAGTTAAAGGAGAGAAAAGGCAATCAGGTCAATAAAACTAAAGCTAAAATTTACACCTCAAGATTAGTTATTTGTGAGGTCCATCTTGAGCATTTACCTGGAACTCTGCAGTAAATGTCACCTTCCAGTGTATCAGTCACTTCAACTGCTTAAAGGATCCTTTGAATTGTTATGTGCTAGGTTGTAAATATACTGATGTCATTCCAATAACTTGTTTATAATAACTGAAAATATTCATAGGAAAGGAAATATTGGAAAAATGTTCTACTTGCCATGAAATAAAACATATTAAGTGACTGTTCATATTCACTACAGAAATAAATGGAGCACATACTTCAGTCAACCACATTAGGCTTATTTAGAAAAAATTATAACAAGCATTGCAAAATTACTTCTCCGTACACTAATGTAATGAATAGATTGGAGATTTGAGTCTGTAGGGTCATATGTTTCTTTCACAGCTTTCAAAGCAATTAATTTGAAGTAATAAATGCTTGTAATTTGTAATCATTCATTCACAGTCAGATTTTTCATGAGATATCTAAGAGCATGCATGGAACATTTCTGCTTATTAAAAATCATAGGAGGACTAGCTTCTTGGTGTTGATTTTATGGCACATTTAAAGATTGATAGTAAAGATACCTATAGGTTTGCTACAGCTTACTTTTTGTGGATTTGTTGCATGTGGTTTTAATTTCCCACTAGTTTCTTTTAAAGAGAGCATTCATCCCACATAAATCAAAATTAGAGGATTTCTTTCTGAAAAACTTTTTCAACTTTTAATAGAGAGACTTGTTACTCATATAAAGAAAAATGACTTAAAAATACAGCAGCCAATAGTATGATTCTTTTTTATTATTTGTCAAGTGGTAATTAATCTCACAGCAGATATTTTATCATTGATACAGTATTCAAAGTATTTAGAGTATCCCAGTGCTTTAGAAAGGTCAGGCACTCTAAAAAGCTTATAAATGCAAATACTTGCCATCATGTGAGTACTCGAATCAGTGAGGTTATTCTTCTTTGCAAAAACAAACAAACAAAAGTTACATTTAGAACAGCAATGTGCAGTACATTCAAATGATATTGAGGGATATCTTATTTTTACTTTGGTCTGACTTTATGTTATAGGCAACCATCAAATAAAATGATTCCAAAATAGTAATTTTAAAGCAAATTGCTTTCATTTTGAAATTCTTCCCTTTATTCTTTACACTGGAAACTAAAGTTTTCTGTAAGAATAGTGAGCTGCTGTCCACACTGCACATGCCACACTGCCAAAACCTCACCCTCACTGCATTCAGTGAGTTTCTGCACATATTCTCCTCCTCAACTCCATTTTTCTGAAGTTTTTTTAAGTAATTAGAAGGAGAGTTCCAGTCTGAAGTATAATCAAAAACGAAGACTGCACCAAGAGAAGTCAGAATCTCTCAGAGCTTAAGCATCTCCGGCTTTGAACTGTTCTTGTTATTTAGAAGTGTTATCTTTATTACAGCAAGTCGGTGTAACTGATTGATCTATCACCCACCACTCTGCAGTATCCTTGCCCCTATCTCCTCTTTAGCTTTGTGGCAATCTGTTAACAAGTGTGGGTGTGGACCAACTCCTCTGAGCTGTCATAATATCCCAAGGCATGAAATGTAATTCATGAGGTTTGGTGTCCTAAATTCAGTATGATTTGTTCAGAATTAGCCTAATGGATGATGGGATCCAAAGTGTTGGACTGCCAGTAGCAATTTACAAGCAACCCACAGATGAAAAGGAGGACTTCAGTAGTTAGAGATGTCTGAAGAGGGAAACTGGTGCATGTATAATTGTTGGATACTTCAAAGCCACTTAATTGGGGTCTCAAGTGTGACTGACTTGTAGATCAGCTGAGCCTCAGTACTTTATCCATAGCAATATTTCCAGAAACATGTATTCAGTGCATTTAGATCAATCCAAGGTAAAACTGCTGAAGACAGCAGGGTTTTCTTTGCTTTTCAAAAGGCTAACAGTACATGTCATCCTTACTGTGCCACAGATGTTTTGTAATTCCTTGAACTGTGATAACACATCTGTGAGTTAAAGAACAATACTGAACTGCTAGTAAATGATGTCTAATATCTTTTCTCTCTATTCAAAATGTAACAGCTCCTTCACAGTTAATAATTATTAGTTTATTTGTGATAGAAAACCCTCAAATGCATTATCTATCATATAGGTAAATATGTGTACATAAATTTACCTTGCTTATGAAAATACAATATAAAATTGTATTTGAATTAAATTTTTCAGGTTATTTTAAAATTTCTTAGGAAAATATCATGGACAATCATCCAAAAATCATTACCAGCTGTTTTTCTACCTCATATTTCACAGTACTGAATATATGCAGCTAGGTTAATAGACAAAAATAATGCAAATCTGAACAAAAGTAAAATTATTATTTTATATAATTTTACAGTTCACATTGGAAGAAATGCAAAACTAGGCAGTCTAAACAATGAAAAGGCACCATATGTATCATCAGTTTTATTCCCTATCGATTTCTATACATAAAAGGACATTATTTGTTGTTTTTAGGAAGGATGTAGAAGGACATATTACTTTAACACCAACATACTACCTTTAAATGTCTATATTACAGGCATAAGTAGGACCAGATTACATAAACTGTAGATTTTACAGGCTGCATGGAATAGCAAATAAAAAACCCAAACACGTGTACTTACACAGAGATGAAGTCCCCCATCCTGCATCCTTGCCCTTATGGCAGTAAGACGTAAATTTTTTTTAAGAGACAAGGAGAAGTTGGGGTTTATCTGTCGACTTTTTTTCTAATATATAAGAAAGAAATAATTGTTACATTTGGTGTTTAATATAGGTACTTAAACTGGGGAAAGGCAATAAAAGTACATTTTTTCTCTATAGGTTTCATTCTTCCTTATGCACTTCTGCTACTCAGTTCTGCCTACTTAAAACATTGATTTAAAGAACATTTATTTTGTGCTAAGCAAAGACTGGAGAGGGGAAAAAAGAAAAAGAATCAGTCAATCATTAGTAAAGGTCAAGACTTGTAAAGGTCTGTGCTGCCTCTTAAAAAACATAAGACAATAACAGAAATAGATGGCTTGAGGGAGAATCTCTAATGTATAGCTAAAGGAAATAATTTGTGTTGCATTAATGTTCAGGGTTTTTTCTCATATTGACTAATGCTGTGAGAAAATGTCTCAGTCAGAATCTCTTCATGAATTTTGATTTAAGTAGAAAATACTAATAATCATGTTTAAATTATATATGTTTCTCTAAAAATTTCACTTTAAAAAACAAACTGCTTCAATACTAAGTTAAAAATATGGTGAGGTAGAAGTCTGGCATATGTAAGCAAGAGTTCCTCCAGTACCAAACTTTTTCTGTTCTCTTTAGTCAATCATCTTCAGTTGTCCTTGCAATTCAAATCCTTGTCAGTCACATAAGATAAATAGGGATTCAAGATTTTGCATCTCTCTATGGAGGTAAATGATTCAGAAGCCTGAGGACAATTAAAACCATTCTGTATTGAAAAAACAATATAAGCAATTCTTTAAAAAGACTTACAAACCACTCTCAATATTTTATTCTGACTGCGTGTAAAATGCACTTTCTCTCCTTGCCTGGCTTCACTTTCTAGAGGGCTGTACACTTTTCTATTTAGTAATCTTCCCTGCCTGCTGGAGGTATAGATTTTTACATGCAATACTGCTGCCATATATATCCTTCTCATAAAGACCATAGCCAGCAAATTTTGCTTTGGTTCCAATTCTGTTTCTTACATTTCTCTTCAAAAAGTAGCTGGCTTTCTCTAGTTAGACAGTCCCTATCCACCCTTATCCTAAATATTTGTCTCTTGTGATGAATAATGATGATTTTCTAGTCTAGACTCTGCCTTTTTTTACTGATATTATTTCCAAAAAATTCTTCTAATATAAGTGCAAAGGATTATCTGGAATTCAAACACTGTGCTTTCGCAGAGCTAGAACACCTGTCAGTGAGGGACTGCTCTCCACTTCTCTGTCTGAGAGTCACTTAAAAGACAAGAATTCAGTTCCCAATTAGTCTTTGGTCATACTGCTAGAAGAGGTGGGAGAGATGTTTCTTATAACAGTAAGTCAAGAAAGGTTTGTGTGAAAGAGAATTTTTTGGAACATCAAAAGCTTCATAAGTTGTAGTTCCTGTAATGAAAGGGACTCCCTCTCCTAAGTTTCACCCAAATACCTGAGAGTAGAAGAGACTTTCTCCTTCCCTAATATTCTCCATAAAGCTGACAGTCATTTAACAAGAGAAAGTCTTATATCATAAAAGCTTGTCATCTTCCCACATCCTTACCTGAACTCATTAGAGGAATATCAAAAATCCTCTAACACTCATTTGTATACCTGTGCATTTCATATATGGCAGATAAAGATTAGGCAGGTATCATCCTCTTTCAGACTACGTATTTCTGAAATACATTTACTGGAGATGGCCAGGCAGGACAAACTGTGACTGAAATTCTTAAAACTTACCTGTGTCCTTGTGATTTACTATACATTTGTTTTGTCACAAAACCTGCAAGTTTTTTGAGGAAAGACTTCTATTAAGCATGGACTGCCCAGAGCCATGCCTAGCTAGTGATACCTAGTCATGGTAGCTGTTACCACAATAGCAATAATTGTTCTGCTTTTTTCTTAGAAAGAGATTTAGATTAGTCCCTCCTTCTTCAGTGCACTGAACTCTCTATGATCCCAATAAAAATCTCAGTCCTACAAAGGACATTGTGTTCTTCTGTCTTCCTTTACTACAGTCTTCCCAGACAAGAGAAAGAAAGGCAAAGAAGAAAAGCAAAACTTATCCCATACAGTAAAAATATTGTTAAAAGTTACACTGGATAAATAAACAATTCTACACAATCTATGCAATGTCCTTATTAGAAGACATTTTGCATCTGCCAGGCACTCTATGAAGATGGAAGCCATCAATGATCCTTTGTACTATTAATTTGATTGACATTTCTGGATACTGAAAACTCTCTCAGGTTACAGTGTAATCTCAGAATGAGTCCTCACACCAAAATCCAAAAATATGTTGCTTAGCATAGCTTTCATTTGGTATTTCAGTAGCTTTGCAAGGAATCAGACCATGTGTTTGGGTGCATCACCATCTACCCACACTGCCAGTTTTAATGGGAAATAAAATACAGAGAAAGTATTTTGCATGCAAATGTGCAGTAAAAACTATGTGTAGTGATTACAGATTTTAAGGCAGTATTTATTAGCACTCTTCTCTCTGATCCCAAATGATCATTATTTGCAGGCAGAAGCCTACTGATGTTTCAGCAACACAGAGAACACTACCTTACTTCTGGAAGGGATTAAACTGATGAGAAATGCTAAAATGAATACTACTGAGTTCAGTGCACCTGTTTGCCTTTTGTTAGACCACTTTGTACCAGCAATATAGTTTCTGTGGCTTAATGAGCTATGCATGCATGAACTTAGGACACATCACACATAGACTTCCTCATTAGCAGTTTATGTAGCTGTGGAAAGAACCATTGTGTAGAAATACTTAATGAAATATGAAAGAGCCTTTTACATGCTCCCAGCATCTTCTGCTGTGTTCCATATTCATGGCAGATATTTCCCTTGACTGCATCTTGAATTCCTTATCTTTCTTATCGGACATTGATTTTTTAATGATAGGTATGATATTTGGAAATCTTCCAGTATGTCACATCTGGTGTTCTGGTCAAATTTCAATAAACAACCTAAACTTCAGAAATAACTTCAGAGGAATTTGAGATGTCCATCAAAGACTTATAGCCAAACAGGTGGCTCTGAGAAAGCAGAAAAGATGTGTATGGTAATTAGTGCAAGGAGTAAGAATTCAGTTGGGAGACTCGGTATAATGGCATAAACAGAGAGCATCTAGCAAAACAAAGAATCGAGCCTGTTCAAAACAAGAAATTCAGGTGTCAGGCAGTGAGAATGCAGGAAACACACAAAACCTCTGCAGGGGCTGAGGACTAACAAAGAAATGCTGGCAAACATCAGAACAGGAGGAGGGAATCATGGGGTACAACATAGCCACAGCCCAGTAAAAAAAATATCATTAGGACCACGTGGTCCCCCTTTTGTGGCAGACTCCCTCACTGGGGTACTGGGGTATGGTACAAGCAGCAGCTAAATGCAGAAAGGAAGGATGATGTGTATTGTGTGACTGGGCTATGACTGTAATGGAAGGGCACAAGGGCATGCAGAAAGAATCTGTCCTGTTCATGCTGTGAGGATTACAATGGATATTGAGAGATTCCTTAATAACCTTCCAATTAGGTTATTGTCAGCCTGTGAGGCTAACACCAGTTCCTTCTGTTTGTTAAATGAAAACCAAAATAAATTTAAGTAAATTCTGTTACAGGAAATATATTAATTTGTCAATTTATGTTGGACCATGCTGGGTATATAATTATCCAGTTGTGTTTCTGTTGAATACTTACACATAAAAGCAGATTTCAATAAGTATCAGAAAATAGGATGCATGTATAAAAAAGCAGGATTCTTCTATTTCTTGGATGGGGGAATAAAAAAAAGAAAAAAGTAATAAGATAAAGAAGAAAAAAGATGATCAGCAAGTGATCTGTCTTTTTAGAATGATTGGTAGGGCAATCTTCACTTGGCCTTTGAAGCTCTAGCATTTCTATATCCATATCCATTTATCTTAACTATTCGTTTTCAGTTTTAAGCTCATTACAGTCATGTAAGATTTGTGAGAATGACTGCTCATGACTAAAATCAACTATGGAGGATGATGTAAATCCTGTCCGGGAGAACTCTGCACTAGCTTTGACAAGAGTATGTTTCCCTTCTAGTTACTCTGTACCTCTCTGGACTACACTGACCATGGGAAATTGCATTTGGTGGTGTATTGATCTGTGATAGTCTGTGCTGGATTATTTCTGTTACTCACACTTTTTTCTGTGCTTGCTAGCAAGATCTGTGTAATCACCAAATCCATGCAGGCCAGGAAAGAATGCCTGTACAGAAGTAATTTTGAAATTATCATCAGGTAGAGTCTGTTCCTGACATTTCAGTATCCACCCTTGCCCTTTTACATATATTCATTCACCCACTGACACACACTAACCATTCTTAAATAAAGAGAAATTTTGTCAGGCAATTTGTCATGTTGACAAAACTTTGATAACCTGAGTCCTGGAATTTCCAGGAGCAAATTCTTCATTAAAGTTTTGGTGAAATTATCATCAGGTAGAGTCTGTTCCTGACATTTCAGTATCCACCCTTGCCCTTTTACATATATTCATTCACCCACTGACACACACTAACCATTCTTAAATAAAGAGAAATTTTGTCAGGCAATTTGTCATGTTGACAAAACTTTGATAACCTGAGTCCTGGAATTTCCAGGAGCAAATTCTTCATTAAAGTTTTGGTTCAGCTGATTGGAACAACTGAGTAATGTATAACGGGTTTTTTTTCCCAGGAGTCACTTGTATGATTCCAACTCATTAACCCACCAGGCAAAGCTTTTACATGGGGTCTAACTGTAAGCCACCAACATTCATTTTGCAGTCCTCACAGAAAGGCAAAGGCTTAGGTTAGTTAGAGGAAAGGAAATACTGTCACCTACCAAGGTGGGCCAGGGTCTGGAGCTGTGGACACTTCCATAGTGAGGCTGTTGGTCTACTGCAGACATGTGACTTTCCCTGCCACACTTCCATTGTACACATTCAGGGCTATCTTTTGTTGGAAAAGAGCAGAAAGAGCCATTGACTAATCAATTCCTTGCACAGAGCTGTCTCTTTAAAGTTAGTGGCATCATTAGCTTGGAGGAGATTCTTCAGTGTCCCTCAGATAATTTATTTTGAAAAGTGTTGATGAAATGATGCCCCATAGCATGAGGTTTGGTTGCAGCAATGCACCAATGAGACACAAAGGCAGACATATGGCAGAATGACAAACACTGGTGCTGCCTGTGTCTAAGTGGTTAAATAGAATAGGACAAGGACTATAAAATCATGCTTTTAAAATGTAAACGTATTTTAGAAGAGGAGGAAAGAAGAAAATCATGGTTAAGTAGAGGTTTCCTCTTCTGCCTGCAGGGTTTGATAAGCTGGGAATTATTTTTCCTTTAACAACTATAGAAGATAGTGTTGAGAATATTATATTTACTGGTAGCACTCTATCTTCCTGATTTAAACATAAATTAATGCATAATATTAAGTTCCTAGCCTTTGCTGATGTTTTCATGGTATATAAAACTTATTGAGTGGGGTTTTTTTTGCTTTTTTA
Organism: Acanthisitta chloris; assembly: GCF_000695815.1. Taxonomy (NCBI): domain Eukaryota; kingdom Metazoa; phylum Chordata; class Aves; order Passeriformes; family Acanthisittidae; genus Acanthisitta; species Acanthisitta chloris. The sequence continues at coordinate 265,159 of NW_008668543.1, forward strand.
ATTGCTAAAAATGCTTAGAAAATTTTAACTGAGTGGGTTTTTTTTTGCTTTTTTTATTGCTAAAAATGCTTAGAAAATTTTAAGTGCAACATTTCAAAGGATTTTTGCATCTTTGTGGCTCTTTCAGATCTCTGGCAAGAGAATATAAGACATCAAACCTAAATATTTAACAACTCACCTCTTTTCCATTAATCATTGTGTTGCTAGGAAAGCACCTGTACAGGAATAAAGGTCTAACTAACATCAAAGCAGTATAGTCCAGAAGCACAATGGGAATTCTCAGTTATTTCACTGTGGCTACTTGTTATCAAATGTCCTCAGACAGTAAAAACTTATTTTAAAAGTGCAATTAGCAAATATGCTTTAATTAAATATTTATAAATTCATTTTTAACTCATAGCTTTTATGGGTTCCTGTGCGTGTCTGTAGGTAGAACAACTATCAGGTAGTTTGTCCATATTCTATATTTTCTGTGATCTTTCATGATTTTCATAGGATTAGTTCTTAAAACATGATCTAAGGACAAACAAAAAAAGGAGGGGGAATGATACAATAACTTTCTTTCTCTTGATTGTGAAAGATTTGTTCTTCTTTAGACAGAGTGAAAATCTGAGTCAAAAGGAGACAGAAAGCTCACTTATCATGCTGGTGCAAGGAAAACTTGGGACGCACGCAGCATGGTAAGACATCAGAGATGCTGTGGACATACTGCCTCCCCATGGAAAAATAAATTACTATTCACTTTTGTCACTTTTTTCACAGGGAAAATAATTCCTGGAAGACCCACTTAACCTGATTGTTTCTCTTGCTTAGCTCAGGTTGCTATCCATATGTGCAAACATGGCTAACCCTCTTTAACGTAATGTCTTCTCGGTTCAATCACCACACACAGCATGCTAATGCCTACATCTGTGCATGTTGGAGTACTGGAGGTATTTTGTTAAACCATTCTGCCTCTATCCATGAAAGCCTACCTGCTGGTACTCTCATTGAACCTCATGTCAATGTTTCTCTTATACTAGCAAATAGCTTCCATCTGCTCCATCACATCCACCTGTTTTGTAAAACACCAGATGATCTGTCTGTGGTGGTATCTGTTAGAGGTCCTGGGGGGAGAAACCCAACACAGATATTCATGAGTAAAAGCTATGGGAACTGCCTGTCATTCTAAAAGAGTTTAAAAAAATCATAATTCAGTAGTTAACGCTATAATAATGCATTTGTTTTTAAAGAGAAGATATGCTTTCAAAGTATTCCACAATTTCATATTGTAAATTAATAGAATCAACAATTGCATTGTAGTCCATTTTTCCTTCAAAAGTATTTAATACTTCCGTCTGGCACTCTTTGCATCTCTTAGTATTTGTGTCAGATTAGCAGCTACTGACTTCCTTGAATAATTTGCTGTAGCCACATATTCTATTTATACCAGCTGCTCAGTAAAAGTGAGGGGGTGGATGCTTCCACCATATTGTTCACACTGTGTTTTGTCATCATCCTGAAGAGATTTCTTTTCTTTCCTGTTTCCTCTCCTATTACTTGCTTTGACTATATGTATGCTTCTGAAGCTGTTCTTTTGTAATTTGTTTTATGGTTTGTCTCAAAAAGCTACTGACAAGCAATCTATCAACAGGAAGGTAGTACGGTGATTTTAAATTTGCATTAACTGAAAGACACCAGACTTGCTCATTGCAATTCCCTGTTGCTGCAATAATGCTGCTCCTCAGCAAAATCCTGGCACTGCTACACAAAGGAGGTGATTCTGGGTCCTTAGATGGTTTGGGTGGGTAGAGTGCAATAACCTGAACAAAGGGCAGGGAAAGAAGGTAAACCACATCATAGGTTATGACAGAATTTACACTTGGGGCATCTTCTTCTTTTAAGGACATTAGAGATGGAACAGACATAACCTTGGTCACAGTGCACGTTTATTTCCTGATCCCTCTGTGCAGAAAGTTCAATTACAAATAATGTTGATAGCATCAGTGGTGGTGGTGATGGGTGTTTGGGGGGGTATGTAAGTCATGAAGCATCTCAGTGAGGTTATGACAGAATTTACACTTGGGGCATCTTCTTCTTTTAAGGACATTAGAGATGGAACAGACATAACCTTGGTCACAGTGCACGTTTATTTCCTGATCCCTCTGTGCAGAAAGTTCAATTACAAATAATGTTGATAGCATCAGTGGTGGTGGTGATGGGTGTTTGGGGGGGTATGTAAGTCATGAAGCATCTCAGTGGTAGCACTCTATCACTACCCTGAGTACACCTAAACTATAGACGCGTGTGTGTACCTTAGTGACCATGTATGTGTACCCTCAGACTGTCCATGAACAAGCAGAAAAGGACTAAAAATGACTGAGTGGCTGCTGAGGCTTCTGTGGTTGTTTTCCACACCAAGCTCTACCCTGTACTGACCAGCTTGCACTAAGGCACAGGTTTGGAGGCATGACAGTTCCAGCAGAAAGCTGGAATTTTATGATCTGCAAGCAACTCACTGAAATCTCAAAAAGCAGATCTCACATTTCTAGGTTATACTTTGGCTTTTTTTTGGAAGAGTCGTGAATTCCAGCTCAGGAAAAAGCTGCTTTTAAGGTGTCCCTCTTGGGAAATCTGTCTAAAAGTTATGCATTTTTCAGGGCCAAGAGGCAAAAGCAAGTCTCCTCAGCTAGCCCAGTGGAGAGGCATGGTGCTCAGCTTTAGCTTGTTGTGTAAGATGCATAAAGGTGCTTCTGAGGACTCTATCTTCAGTAATCCACAGTCTTTGGTCACTGAAAAGACATTGTGATTACTGGCCTGTGCAATCATGGGGTGAAGAGGGAACAGAAGACGCCAGGTGATACCACTGTGGTGTTGTTAAAGGCCAAATGAGACGAGAATCAGCACCAAGCACGGGTAGGAACACCTACAGTAATTGTTATGAGTTTTTCCTGTTCAGAATTAACTCATAGAAAAACAAAAACTATATCAAAAGCATTAGCAGGTTGACAAAACAGAGAACTGTGTATTTTTATACATACTAATGACCAAATTAAAAAAAATAAAAGCGCACACTTGAAAAGTCATTCCCATAAAGGGACAGTCAGGTTTCTCACTGGGCTGTTGGTCATTTGGGCTCTTTTTCCCATTAAAGAGGTACAATACCTCTCAATTCATTAAACTCAGATAGGGTTTTTCTTTTCAGAAGCTCTGTCACCTCCTTGAAACCAGTCTATCATATATCATTATATCATTATATTTATTAATTAGGGCCTAAAATATTTTTGTGGAAATTTGCTTTATAAATTTCAATAATTAATAAGAGCATTTATTCTTAACTTACATTGACTAGAGAAAAACAGTTTTACCACTGAGAATGTGCAGCATTTTAACATCTGATAAATACTGTATTTCAAAGTGTTTTTAAACTCTGAGGTCAAACTCCATTGTTGTTTTGCATTTAAATAATTTTTCATACTTAATGTTCATGAATATAAGCTTTTTGTACTGAGTTTTATGGGACATGCTGTCACAGCAGGGAGGATTATCTCTTTTTTTCACAGTTCAGTAGAAGAAGCCAGAAACATCAGCACAGCAGACAAAACAGCCCACAAGCTCTGGCTGCCTATCTACCTTCTTTTCATAATGTACAGATTCATGTCACAGATTAGGGTCTGGTCCTCAGGGAAGATGACAGAGCACAGTTTATTCTTGGTCACTAACAAATTGCATTATGAGAAAAGCCCAAAGCTCTTTTACCCAGTACTTTGCATATGACCTTTTCACCCACCTCTCTCCCCCTTGAATGTGCTGTGGGCTGTTTCTTCTAAATTCAGAAGGATTTTGGATATCTGTTCTTCCCTCCTCTATGCAGCTCTTAAGGTGCTTCATATCTCTTGCAATCCAAAAATTTTCCAAAGGCAGTGAGGAGCATTTTGAATAATTTTTCACTCTCTATCCATCTCTGAAATTACCTGTTTCTATCCTTTCCTTATTTAGGTAATCTGGGAGATTAGGCCCTTAAATTGCAGATCTATTTATCTGTCTCATGTTAATAACCTGAAGACCTACTCCTTTCCATGCTGTGGAATGAAGGAGTGTAACCCAAGTTTAGCACTCTCTGCACGGGGCTCACAGACAGGGGCTATGTTCACTAAAAAGGCTGTGCAGACACCATGCCTCTTTCTTCATCTGGCCTCATGAAGTAATGATTAAGCAAGCTGTTAATGGGAAAATAAACGTTGTACTAGGAAACCATGGGCTGAAATTTGGCCCTGGATATCGGAGTCTGTAAGTATGTCTGTGAAAAAAGCTGTGTTGCAGTCAGTGTAAACAGCTTAGCATACACACAGTGGAGTGTAGTTACCCATAGGTAAAACTTACTTTAACATCCCTTTATAGTAGAAAGGACCAACTCAAGGTAAAATTCACTTCTTTTAGAACAATTCACACCAGTCTCATACTGTGAAAGGGAAATAAGGAGCACAGGGTGGAAAACAGTGGACAGTGAGGGACATGTAAGAATCCAGTAGAGCATCCTTTATCAAGAAGGGTTGTTGTCAGCTTTGAAATGATAGGAAAGGCAATGGAAGGAGTCCAGTGTGTAGAAATAAAGAATAAAGCTTAAACTGAGCTACTTTTCTTAGTAGGAGGCTGCGGGAGTGGATGGCAAACTCTCATTTTAGTTGAGCTACTTTTCTTAGTAGGAGGCTGTGGGAGTGGATGGCAAACTCTCATTTTAGTATCAGGAACAAGCTGTTCACATAAATTGCACCTTTGAACTCATATGATTTCTGCAGCTTCACCTGCAAACTTCAATTTATGTTTCATACATTTCTCCTATTAGTATTGATGAAAGATGGTGTATGCAATTTGCTTAACCACTCCACATATCAGTCTGTGCTTACCTTGTAGCATGCACAACCCAAGCTCATGTTTACAGGACCTTCATTTGCACAGCAAGGCAGTAATAGACTCTTTCATGCTCTTAAACATTCAAATTTATCATTTGAAAGAAGAATTCAGGGATTCCAGGTTTATCATTCAAAGAACAATCATAGTAACAAAGGATGTGGTTTTCCTTTCAGAGCACAAATTTTCATAACAAAAATTGTAAAGTCTTCAATTCTTTAGAAGTTTTCTGACTAAAAGTTGCAATAAAGAAAAAAGCAAAGAACATCCTTAACATCTGTGACCCTCTGGAGTACTACAACGATTCCATTGTTTTAAGAGACAAGCAGAACTCAGCGTAAAAAGCACAGACATTTTTATGTTCTCTGAATTAGAGTAGCATAGTGTGGGTTACTGGATTATACTTTTGTTCTCACTAATATTTAATGGAGTTTCCATGAAAAGCAAGCAATATTGGAAGTTAGTTAAACATTTGTGTTGGTGAGGCCTTTTAAATATTAGCAGTATCACGAATGCTTATTATTAACTATATATCTCCTTTGCTTTATATTAGAATTCCTTTAGGCCAAATGATCAGTGCCAATGTAAACAAGGATTTCAGTGGCAGTGATAATCATAAATTATGTATTTCTTTAAGCTTTCTTTCATGTTTTCTCCTGTAAGTCAATTCTCTCAATATTTCTACTAAATATGTACTTTGTAATTACAATTAAATTATGTACTCAATATTTGAAAAAGTATAAACTTTGAACTGCTGACCAGGCATCTTTATTCTCACACATGCTGATAAAACAGTCAGCCAACAACTATTGTGAAAACTCTGAACCCTCACAAACTCTGCACGCTTATGCTGTCTTTGGTTGTGTGTTGAATGTTGAAATCTGAAAGTTGTGTTGCTCCATAGAGTTTGTTTGGTTGTTGTTTTTTTTAAAGAACGGAACTGATTAAACATTCTAAGCAGTCTAATTACTTGCAGTTTAATGTGGTTGCTTCCTTTACAACTCTGCACATATTCATCTGACTCTCTCTCCATAAGCTTCCAGAGATTTGTCTAACCTGGTCTTCACTTGTTAGTGGCTTCATGGCAATGCCTGCTCTAGCAGGTGCTTAGAAATAGCACAATGCTGGAGTCAAAGCATCTTCTGCTCTGCTTCCAACACATGGGTGGTCTCACACTGGGTAACATTCTCAGGTTGCCCAAATGTTCTTCCATTCCCCTTACAGTGACCTTTGAGAACTCTGGAAAATAACATTTTCCAGTTTGTCAAACTACATAGCTTGAGGAAATAAATGAAACAACTGTGCATTTCTGAAATATTCCAAAAAGATTTAAAAAAACACCTACAGACATAGTCTTTTTGAAAGATAGGTCAGTCTCATAATAACCATAGTATCTGTGTTTGCATTCCTATTGTAACCACCATCCAGAACCAGCTTCCTTGCAAAAATCCTGCTGCAAAAGTATCACAACATCACAACACTAGAATGTCCTCTGAAGAAAAAGAGTTAGTCTCAGGATTAGACAAGGAAACGAGTTATATCTCCTCTAAGTCATAAATTCCTCTAATTTCCCGTATCTTGCCTTCCAGAGAAATAAAGAGTTTCTTTTCACCTTTATCATGGAGGATCCTCTGAGATACTCATGATTCTCTGGGATTCAGAAAGTATTTCATCACAACACTAGAATGTCCTCTGAAGAAAAAGAGTTAGTCTCAGGATTAGACAAGGAAACGAGTTATATCTCCTCTAAGTCATAAATTCCTCTAATTTCCCGTATCTTGCCTTCCAGAGAAATAAAGAGTTTCTTTTCACCTTTATCATGGAGGATCCTCTGAGATACTCATGATTCTCTGGGATTCAGAAAGTATTTCTTATTGTTCATGATTATTCTTAAAGCCAAAATCATAACCTTAAGGAATCTAAATCTGAAGCCTATAAAATCTCCACCTCAGCTTCTCCAGGCCAAGTAGTCTGGTATTTGATATGTTTTTAGGCTTCTTCCTAGGGTACTATAAGGAATATTTGTATATAGTTTTATCCTCGGGCACCTAATCTCTACAGAAGTGATTGTTATTGTATGCGAAGGAAAATTTTATTTATTTTCTTCTGTTCAGTACTCTTGTCAAATGAAAATAACTAACTCTGAACAGAAGTAGAGAACTACTTGTTACAACACTTTCTCCCTCAACTTATAAACTCTGTGCTTCTGCAGAGAACAAAAATATTCCTTTGAAACTAAAAGCCATTACTTAAAAGTTTGTCAGACTGGACAAAAATAGCTTATAAATTATGCAAGACCAAGAGATTTGCCAGATCCAAAAGCACCTCTCAGGTAACTTTCTTTGCAGTAATTAACAATCCTCCTTCCACTTCCCCCTCAGCACGCAATCCCCGATGTGATTTTACAGATTGTAGCCCTACATAGTATAGCATACTGTTTTGACAGGGATGTCAAGTATTTTATGTTCAGCATATGACTATTATCAACCATATTTTCCATCTTACTCACTACTGACAAGTACAGCTGGTCCTCAGTTCCCCATAGATGGGGTGGAAGCTGTGGTTAGCTCTTTATTCAGGTGTCCTGTTTTTAAGAGAGCCTGTGGAACTCCTTTGGCAGCAGCTGCTCACAAAGGAAGTTCAATGCATCAAAAGGAAACCACTGGAAAATTAATGAAGTCTCAGGATAGACATTAAATTTAAGAATGCTTTATCTTAGAAGGGTATGTAGAATAAGCAGAGCAGCAACCAAGCTTTCTTTGCATCCCCAATGATCCTCATTCCATCAAGTGTAGATGCTAAAGATGTGCACGAGGCCCTTTGTCATCTTTGGAAAAGGAGCCAGTGCTATTGATGGTCTGGTGTGAGCCACAGAAGTCCTGACACAACATGAACAATTCAGGAGACTGATTAACCTTCTCAGTATGATGAGCATTACATGGCAGTTATATGTTCTTACTAGAGTTTACAAAGTGGTGGATAAAGAGCTACTTTTTGGAACTGAATTTAAGGAAATTATGTTAAAGATGCATCCTTTTCTATTTTTTTCCCACTGTTGTAGTTTCCATCCCCTTGGATATAAAACCCAGTTTATAAGAAAACAGCATGAACTAGCTAGTATATTTTTGTTCTTCAAAGAACATTTTAAATAAGGATTTATATGCTATTTTCATTCAGGTGGTCTTTATTATGTATTTTTATCTGGTTTTCTAATATTTTAATCAATAGTGAAGAAAATAATTTTTAATTACATTCCAGATAAACACATATGTACAAATGATAGAGACAGAACATTTACTCAAACCAGTGTTAATTAACATGCATTCATTTTCAGTTAATAATATCTTCTAATTTCTGTAAGAAAAATGTCATAAATCACATTAAAAGACAATATATAATTATTTACGTATGCCAGATTAAAAACCTCTCTGATGGGTAATTTTATGCATAATATGTATTTTTTCCATCAGGGTTTCCATTGCATGTTAATATCATTATTTTTTAATTTGCTATTAATTTATGCTATTAGTCATTCAGAAATAAAAATGGAGGAAAATGAAATATCCCATCGTTAAAAATAACTTTCTTCTGTAAAAATCAGCAGGTCCTTTTAGCTTCCAATGTTGGCACATTTTTTAAGAAATTCCATACACTTACACTTAAATACAGTGAGCACACAAAATAAGAAAGGCTGATGTTTTTCTTTCAGAGTCACAGGAAGCTGTGATTTGTCGTGTCACAGATGTATGTAATTCCAACTGTCTCATCATGCATAGTGTATAATTTAGGCTAGCACACGATTTATATATCTGCTTTTACACACTTTCTGAGATTAAGGACTTTGAGGGTCCTGGTATCTGTCTGTAAGTGGTTATATGTACTGTTGTTTTTCTAGAGATATAAGTGCACATATGTATACACACACACACACACACATGCATGTATAAATACACATATGTGTATATATGCATATTTACACATATGTTTATGTGCACATATATAAATACAAGTATTTAAAAATATGGATTTGTGGTGGTACAACTGCTGTCATTAACAATACATTAATAATAATAATAATAATGCTATATGCTGTATTAGTAAATATAATTCAACCTACAAATATCTCATTGGGAAAAATATACCTGTTGTTTTTTCCATCTAAAAGACTTTTTAAAATCCTATATAAACGAAGATCAGTTTAGCAGTAGGTTTAGGAAAGATTTTTCTTTTTAAGTAGACCAATATTCAAGCCTAAAAGGGACATACTGAAAACCCTAATATTGCCAGCCTGAAAAAAGGAAGCTGATAGATATTCCCACCTGGTATAAATCTGTGCAACCACAGTGACTTAAGTGGGTTTTTTTCTGCAGCCTGGTTCTAGCAGGGACCAAAAATTTTGGCTCCATTATGCAAAACTGATTATTGATATCCTGGTAGATTTCACTGTGTCTCTATTGGTCTTAGGTTTGTAACAGAAAAATCCGAATCTCCGCTCAAAATTACCTCTCCTTCTGCTGTGTTCATTCCAAAGCTTATACATGGGAGATTAATAGATGCGAATTCTTTCATCGTGTTCTTTTTTCACAAGAATATACTGTGTCTTTGTCTAATGAAGTTAAACTGCTTGGAAAAGCCATTTCAACTGTTGAAATGTCGATCATTTTACTTATTTCTAATTAAGATCTTATACAGAATGACTTCTGGGATCACCCCCAGAAGATATTTCTTGCAGTTCTTACTCTTTCAATCTGTCAGCACAGAATATTAACTGCAATGTAACCTGTGTAGTAAAGATTGAACAGAAGGAAAACTAGTCTCGTTACTAAAGAAAACCAATACATAAAAAAACCCTTAAACAACATTATTGGCTGTCAGCCTTGTTTTTCCCTGTGTCTGAGTTTAGGATGAATACTTCATCTGTTGGCTATACTGGAAGAAGGCTAATTAGGTCATTGTCTCAAACTAACATGTCTTAGTTAAAATCAGGATGCAGTTTCTGAAATTGTAGTGCACATATTGTGCTTTTGCCACTTAGAGCACAAAGCCACCAAAACCTTCAGCTCTTCTTTGTCAGCTCTTGGACAAAAATATAGTGCATTCCAACCATAAATTTACTTTTTGGAAACCATATAAATTTTATGTTTTGGTGGTTTTATATTTAATAGCCCAAAGAACACTGCCAAACCTAACATGGGACTATAAAATCTGTGTAAGGGAGTCAGTCAGTAACTAATCTTTTGAAATTAATGTTAGAATATTTATTCTTAGACACATTCTGTGGCAGACTGAAACTCTTCTTTCCTTTCTTCTGCTATGAACAGGCTTCACTGGGAAAAGAGGTGATCGGAAAACTTAGGAAACAGAGATATTTTGACATTTTGAGGTTAAACTGAAAAGACACTTCCTGGCAGGGAGCATATTTTATGTTTGACAAAGTGTTGCATAAGTACTGAGAATTGTCTCCTTTTCCCATCCTTTTCAAAGTCAGAATGAGTAAAGTTGCTATCATATACACTGAAAGAATTGGGGTCTGTATTCTGTAATTCAGCCAGGTTCACATTTGTTTACTTTTTTTACAGCTATTTATGAATCCATCAATAATATATCACTCTTTCATACCTAGTTTTCTGGGCCTCTATTAACTCCCTGTGTAAGAACAGCAGAAATTATCTGTCCTTTTCAGACTCATTCTTAGGTAAATCTATTCTTCTAGAAAATATAATCTGCTTTTGTTGCTTCAACAATTGTTAAAACATCCTGATTTCTTCCATCAAGAATATGATATTCAGCATGATTATCTTCACATTTATCTCTCATTCATCATACCAAATATAGGGTATATTGCATTATAAAATATGGAGCACACATTGAATGATAATGGCAGTGCACTGCCAATCCTCTTCTTACTGTTTTTCATTCAAATATACAGAAAACCCCCCACTATGGCTATAATACTGGAAGTATTGCACAGTTTACACTACTTAATTAATACATGGATTTTTTTTTTTAACTTTAGGCAAATCTCGAGTGTGCTCACCATCTTTCATTTAAAAACCCTTGGGGGTCATACAAGTTCTTATATTTTGATACCTAATTTCCCAATTTTTTATTAAAGCATGACTAGCAAGATTTATTGCCAAATTCAGTGGGACAGCAATGGAAGTGAGTTCATAGATGCAGCCCATATGGTTTTCTAAATGCTGTTATGACAACCATCATACAGTAATAATGCTATACCTTGTATCTCATTATGTGCAATTTTATTTCATCACATTTATAAGTTGCTGAAAGGAAAAGCATGGAGGAATGCAGAGGATTTGGCAAACGTGGATGTCAAAATGGTGAAGTCTTGTGTGCATGAAACTAAGTGACTGGTAGCATATAATATGTTTCTCCTCTAACCACAGCCTATGAAGTCAGCTCTATTTGAGGGTTTGGCTTCAGGAGATAGGCTGAAATCAGTTTATGAGGCAGAGCAGGCAGAGGAAAAATCTCTTGTATCTGCACTGTTAAATAAGTGTGTCTGTTCCTAGTGACCTCTCATATAGTACCTTTACATAAGCAAAATCAGAGAAGAACTTGAGTTAATTTGGCCATGCTGTTGTTAGAAATTTTGAACTGTACTTAAAGCAAAATAGGGCATAACATGGCAAAAAAACAAGAGTACTGAATCATCTTACAAATCATTTTGCTGCTAACTTCAACAAGGCAAAAAACAGAAGTAGAAGCACAGAACATTTTGTACTTGTCATGATCCCTGATTTGTAAATGTCTTGTAGCAGAGTTCTGACAGATGCTTTGTGTAAGAATGATCGACTTCAGTGAAGTAGTTAGCCCAGCCCAGCCCTCCCTCGTAATCAGAAACTGCTTCTCCTTTGCTGCGGGCTCAGTTCAAGCTCTTGCAATAAATCATGCTGATGCCTATCCCTGAGATATATAGGTTGGACAATGGGGTGTCTCTTCACCTCCTGTTGCAGTTCACTGAAACTGTTAAAATACTCTAAAGAGTAGCTCGTTTGTCACATTGCTCTGGTTAGGAAAAAAATGCTTTACACTGCTGTCTTACTACTTACCCTGGAATCTCAGTGTTTTCTAAGCACTGAAGGCTTCTAGGACTCATGTGGAGCAAAAAAGGTTTACTGTATATATTCCACAAATAGGTAATTTGTAGAACAAAGACATTAACATCCTTCTGATCAACTGTCAAAGTGAGGTGCTCATTTTTTACTACTGAAATGATATTTCACAGAAATTCCTCAACTAATCAAAACATTCCATATCTTTATTTGTCTAAGCTATTTGCTTAATGCATTTTTTATATCCTAATCTAAGACCTCTGTTTCAGATGTCTGAGATATAGAATCATATAATCACAGAATGATTTGGATTGGGAGGGACCTTAACAATCACCTAGTTCCAACCCTACTGCCATGGGCAGGGACACCTTCAAGTGCACCAGGTTGCCCAAAGACCTGTCCAACCTGGTCTACATCACTCCCAGGGGTGGGGATAATATTGCATTATCACAAACTGTCTGAACATCCTTAATTACTAATGAATGCTGAGATTTTCTATCAATCAGTGTGTTTGGCAAAGGAGGAAATAACCACTGAGATATAAGTGAAATCCAGAAAATCATGTGATAAACCCTATTTTTATAAATTCATATGAAAATAAGTATATGAAGAAAAGTGTAAAGAAAAGTTAAACATATGCAAGCATATAAAAATAACAAATTCTGAAGTTTTCAGAAATTCTATGCAGATGATACCACTGCCGGGTGAACTGGTAGTGGTTTGTTAATTTGGCATGGAATCTTACTGGTTTCATCCTGACTTGGAATCAATTTATTTGTTCATGTGCAACCCATCTCTTATTTTGTCTAGGCTTTTATTGAAAGATAATTAATAGTCACTGAAATACTAATTGCTGTTCTATTTTAGGAATCTACATGCAGTTTTGTCCTTTAAATCTCAAGAGTTGGGGAGAGAGTTCACCAATTTAAAGATGGCCTTCATTTAGCCATAAACTTTTTTTGGCTAAAAACTTGATGAAAAGAAAGAACATCCCTAATATCCTTCAGAAGTCCACTCTTGAAAATACAGTTAATTGGCAAAGCTTATCTATTTTGTCAAACAAAATTATCAAACAGCTATTAAAATCCTAAATTCTATTCAGGTTTTCCAGGTAGTAAAAAGTGATGAGTTTTAGAAAGTTTGGAGCTCACATGGGAAGGATGACTGGTTTAAGAGATGCAGAATAGCTTATTCTCAGACAAGTGCTGACATTGCATGGGAATGTGTTGACCCTTGAGGATGGCATCTTCAAAGACAGCAGAAGCAGTGGGCCATAAATTTCAGGATGGGAGGATTGATTTTCATTTTATTAGTTACTGAAGAGCTTCTCTGGGAGTCTGAAGAGCCTTGTGTATTTCCTCAGTCACATCATTTTTAAGTGTTTTGTTGTCCTCTACACTCATTATAAAACCATCATTTGCATATTTGCATAGAAGAGAACATTAATTTTAAATATAATACTAACCACTCAATGGAAAGGTTGCATCATGGAAAAGGCTTTGAGTTTTTACACGAGTTACCCAAAGCAAAAAAAACCAAGACGGGTGATAATGTCACATTTCAAACAAACCTCTGCAGTAGAATGCTTGCCTTGTAGAGTTTGTATTTCATCCTGTACATTTGACAATTGATAGTCTGTGAAATGAAAGGTTTGGGATTTACTAGGCCATTTACACTTTGTCTGTAACTTTTGCAGGTTCTCACAGACCATGTAACACTTCTGAAACAACTGTGGAAAATATTACTGAAACAGTTTAGATTGTATTTTTTCCATTTTCCTCATTGTATTTTACTTTAGAGAGTGCAGACTATTTTCCAGAATTAGATATTTACGGCAGTAAATGTCCATGGTTTTAAGGAGTGGTCTCTGAAGTAATACTTATAAACTTCTAATAATTATTTCATGTCCTTCTTCAATCCCATCCCTTATGCAAGATCCATTTTTACAACCACATGATACTACTATGGTCTTTAATACAGTTTCAAACAGAACAAGGGTTTAATGCAGTGGAAACAAAAAATCTTCTGAGAACAGAACAGTATGTCTCAGGTATGTGCTTGAATTCCACTCTTCACCAGGCTCATGTGAGTGTGGGCTACTTAAGTGGATGAAAATTTCATAATTCTGTTTACCTTTAACTACTAATGACTATAGCATGTATGATTGTCATAGCCAGTGATCTATTTGTATTGTGTGTAACTTAATTACTCTTCTGACAATATTGCAGCATAGTAATTAGTGGCAATAAATGCACTGGAGAGCTTGGAGTGAAGGAATCTGTTGAGAACCATCAAAGTACTTATTTGTCATCTATTTATTCATTCAACCTAAGCAAAATGAAATTTGAGAAATGTTAACTCAATATTTAGAAATGTTATGTCCTGTATAATATGCTTAAAATAATTCTTTTCCCCTGGTTTTGATAACAATTCATTTTGTATGATTTCTCAGTTTGGCTTGTTTGAAGTAAATTCACTTGATAAGAAAGACTGGTCTACATTGCTAGTGTAGCAAAACTACTTTAAAGTATAAGAAAATGGTGCCCAAAATTTCTTTTACAGTTCAAAAAGTCCAGCTATCTTCTGATCTTAAATTTTTTATGTCTTTCCTTGATCATGAGTTTGGTTTGGTTTTGTTGTTGTTGTTGTTTGGGTTTCATTTTCTTTTTGGAAATAAACTCTAATCAGTTATGAACTGTGACTACATTGGGCAGATTTGCAAAATGCTAAATTTTGGAGCTTTGTTCTTCAATTAGTGATATTCAGTTTTTCTTTCTGACACAGAATTTTGGCACTCAGCTGAGTACATCAATACCTGGAGAGCAATAAGTACCTAAAGTGGATGATTCATCCCATCCTGACACCTCTGTAAAGTAATTGGCTGAATTCCCTAAGGAAATACATTATACCCTTCAGTGACTGCTGAGGGGTCCTTGATAGGCTAGCTGTAAGATGACATTTAAAAGTCAGATGATGTTAGCACTGCATTTCCCATCTGAACAGAGTGGTGTATTTCTCTCAAATTAAAGGAAGCCCAGAATGCAGCCTCTGTATCTAGTCAGGTATTTATGTATCAGGATGTGAGTGAGATCTGCTGCTAATGCTGTAGTCACCCAAATATGTCCCATGTGGGGAAGAACTTTGTTCTAATGACCTCCTCATTTGGGGGTGGTGAGGCCCCAAGGGCTTGCCCAAGAAACTCCTGGAACCTTCATGGGGGCTAGGCAGGTCTTGCTTTGGCCCTCTTTGCTTACACATCCTGTTGCATTAAATGACATGAGCAACAGTTGCTTGTACTAATTGCTAATCTTTTTGCTAATTTTGCAAAATAAGTGATTAAGTATCATCTGTAGCAAACTGCACTTTCTCTGGCTGGGATGGAATTAACTTTCTTCACAGCAACCCATACAGTGCTCTGTTGTCTGTTTATGTCTAGAACAGTGTTGGTAACTCATGTTTTGGCTTTCACTGACCTGTACTTTTACAGCACTGAGACTCTTTTTTACCTGTACATAAAATGTACACAGACTGAGCCTTCTTTTCTTCCTTATGTTAGATAATTAAGCACACTGAACTGCAACAGGCTTGCAAGAAGGGCAACACCTTGCCATGTGTAGAAAACTGAAAGTGATTTTCTGGCATGACAAATACCATGCTGGACATTGTATGACCATCCAGAGATCAGTTTATCTTCCTTTGTCTTATTTTTCCTATTAGCAGAACACTAATAATAATTCTGACCTCTCTTTGAAGGTTAAAATGAAATAAAATATGGGTTCTATTCTGAAAAGCATGATGAGCAAAATGATAAACTGAGGAGAACATAGAAGCTACTGGAGCAGTGTAAGCATTAATTTTAGGTTCTTGTCCTCATCATTCCAGAGATTTGTTTATATGCACACTTGTGCATATACTTAATAGGCAATTTGCTGTGTAGTTTTATTTAATTCGAAGTAATAATTCATAACAATAAGGAAACAAAACCAGAAAAACCTACAAAAGTAACAATAACAAAAGGCCGTAAAGATTTATTTTCTGCAACTGTGCATATACATCATGAAAATATCAAATTTTCCATGTCTGTTTGTATTCTATAAATAATAGTTTTGTTTATTGAACCTGTATTGGATCCTATATATTTATATAATACAAATATAGTATGGATTTAGTATGAACTAGCACTTTCCTAAAGTCAGATATTTGTAGAGGATATGATTTCCCAACATATCTAGCTTGTCACCACATTTTCACTAAGTATTGCAGTGAAGAAGTTGGCTGTAGTAAGATCAGCAAGTGTTCTTACATGATAAGAAATGGCAGTTACTCACACTGATCCTTTGAAAAAGAGACATACTGAAAGGATAGTGTCAAAATTGGTAGGCTGGAAGTGTGATCTACCTTGATAGCATTTCCCTATGGCAAATCTTACTGTAAAGATTATAAACACCTAAGGCAGTAGGATTTGAGAGAAGAAATACTGGGTTGCAATTCAGGAAATTTTGATTTCTGGTCACAGTGCTCCTGACAGTATATGCCCTGACATAAGGGAAGTCACTTGGGGTAAGTTGTACCTCTATGACATCTCTTCATTTTGGTGGACATTCACTTTTCTCAGGGTAAGCATACACCAGATTTCCATAGCACATACTCTTGAGGCAGCAAGGCAGGTACCAATTCCAGGAAATGGTGTCTTTTCCAGCTCCATAAGCCACCAAAGACATCCTGGCAGTTCTTATCCAGACTGCATGGGAACTTAGGCTTTTTCCCCCATTTTCTCATGAGCCTAGACTGTACATGAGTACTGACTCGATTTTATGCTTTCATCTTTCTTTCTCTGCAAAATGTGTGCAGTAAAACAGGGCATGCATTAATGTCAAAACTGATGTAGATGTTGTTTACACAGTGCAACATATATTAAGACTTTCGAATTCCCAATATATCTAAAAAACTTGATTTCTTATAGGTGTAATATGGCTATTCTTTTTAACTGGAGAAGAATTTTCTCTTTTACTAGTCCTTAAACCTGATATTTCTAAGATTAAATAATTCAAGGTCAAGAACATCCTGCTGTCCTCAAATCTTTATAAATTGCAGGTATGTTTTGAAAAGATAAATGATATTACCCCTACTTAGATCAAATTTTCTAACTAAACTTTTGAGAATCTTTGAATAAAATATGATAACTCTGGGAGCAACAGTATTTTTACAACTTTAGCTGCTTAGATAGACATGTCTTTTTACCCAACTCAGAACATCTTTCCCAGAATATTGTGTCTGCAACTTTACAACAAAGATCAATCAGAAATATGAGCCATGACACGAGAATTTCTCACCAATTATCGTCTTCAAAAATTAGTACATAAAAAAGAGAGTGAGTGATTTTTGAATGTGTTCTTAAATTATGTGTCCATAGATACCTGTTATTGCAGTGAAAATAACTGCACTAATTCTTTTCTCCAGCACACTTCCAAATTAATTGTACATATAATTACCAGGGTAAGATATCCTCAAATTTTATAACAAAATTTGTCAATTAAATGCATTGTAAAAAATATCTTTACATAAAAATGTCAGAGCAGTTATTAGGGAGTTGCAGATTTCAGCTTCCCTTGCTGAAATCTTCCTGTTTTAACATTTCTGAGTCATTTCAATGTTTTAATATGACTATAAGATTACAGACTTCTTATGGGAGGGGTGTATTCCAGAGAACTGATAATCTCACCCCAGAAACAGTTAATCATGGATAATTTTCACACACTGTTATTATTGATATTTATTGCAGCAATGATGCACAGAAACAAACAAGAATAGTGCCTGATTGTACTAGGCAAAAAAATAAAAAAAGGCAGAAAAACAAATATCAAGAAGGAAGTAGGCTTTGCACCCAGCAGATTTCAGTAGGGATGAAATACATGCATGGCAAATGCATATTGTGTAAGGAGAGCTGGAAGAAAATTGACATTAATTCCATGGCTGTAAGCAGGGGGGCAGGAGGAATTGGTAAGGGAGGAGGTAAAAACAGGGTAGAAAGAGAGGAGTCAGAGCGGTGGGAGTGGAGTTGGGACTGTGGGATGCACCCTAGTGCCTACCTGGCACTGTCAAGCAGGTTCTCACCCCCAGGGTCCCTGCCAGCATGTGAGAACAGTAGAGGTGTTTTTGGGTACTAGGCATCACCCCAGCAAATTTGCCTTCAAGAGTCATGGTTCTGTCAGCACTACTCTCATCTTCCTTTCTTGCACGAGATGGACACAGAGGAGGGAAGAATGCAAAAATAAAATATTGTGTGTAGCTTTCTCAGTAATCACCTGAACAAATGTGGATTTCTCAAGCTGATCCTCAGCCTAGTCATTGCATAGTGTTCTGCTCTCTCGCCTCACTCATCGGATTCACATCAAATGAATCCATTTCTTCAGTTGTGTTTCCTGTTTCCTGGCAACCACCCACCTTGAAAAAATAAAATCCTGTGCAATGAGAAAGAATGGAAAGCCCTTTCCTTCCCCTCCCCCCAACTCTGGCAAGGCTTCCTATATTTAATTCCATGTACAGTCAGACAGTCTGTATCTCAGTTACTTTCCTGAGATAATGGTTATGCAAGTTGATTAGGGGCATGTCAAATCAGCTTGTTATTTAAACTCAACAAAGCTTAATCATATGAATAATTCTGATTTATAAAATTAAAGATGTGAAGTTTTCCTTTCATTTTCTCAGCATGTTCATGCAGATGGTCTGTTTCAGATAGGCAAATGAAATGAATTTTAAAAAGATGACTTTGTACAAATATTTTTCTCATATAACATGAGAAAATACAGCAGAAAATTAATTGCAAGATAAAATTAGTGATTAAACAATAAGCATCTTTCGTGAGTTACTTAAATCCAAATAATGATTTTTTTTTATTATATTCTAACAAGGTGCATAAGCAAAATATATACAGACATTTTTTCAGGAAGCATTCCTGGATGGCTCATGAAAGAGGTTCACTTCTAAGGGGAAACCAAGTTTTTCAGTATAGTTTATGTATGCTTGTGCTCAGGTGTGTGAGAACATGGATTGCTTAATATGTTATTTATTTTCCTTTTATAAGTAGTCAAATATTGCATGTTAATCGTCTGTTATAACACAGTGAAGCTACTCTTGGGAGGTAGGTAACATGTACATTTGAAGAAAGCTTCAAGAAGGTAAACAAAAGGATGTCAGGAGCGAACCAGACTACACCAAAGATCTTTTTAGTCCTTTACTTTCAAGACAGACTGAAACAAATGCTTAGAGAAGAGCAAACATGTGATATTAGTTCCCCAATATACACTCCTTAGCTTCATTAACTTGCACATCAGGGACTTGAATCCTCAAGCTTAACTATTTCTAGAATAAAAAAAAAAAGGAGTCCTAAAAAAATAGAGACTCTAGTGCAGCTGCACACAACTAGTACAAATTACAGTAAGCTGTGAAGAGTAAGAATCAGGTAACTTCCTGAAGTTAAGCAAGGTCTACCAAAAGCTTAATGGCCCACACAGAAGCAGAACAAGATGCAATAAAATCATAGAATCATTTAGGTTGGGAAAGACCTCTATGGTCATTGAGTAACCATTAAGCCAACACTGCCAAGTCCACCACTAAACCATGTCCCCAGGCATGACGTACACATGCTTTTTGAATGCTTCCTGGACTGGTGACTCCTTCACTTCCTTAGGCAGTGTGTTGCAACACTTGACCACCATTTCAGTGAATATATTTTTCCCAAACATCCAAACTAAACATCCCCTTGTGCAACCCAAGGCCATTTCCCCTCATCCTATCACTTGGTCCCTTGGATAAGAGACCAACCCCCCTACCTGTCTACAGCCTCATTTCAGATAGGTGTAGAGAGCAATAAGGTCTACCCTTAGCCTCCTTTTCTCCAAGCTACACAACTCCACTTCCCTTAGACACTTCCTCAAGCAGACACCAGCCTCATCGGTGCATCCTTTGTGCAGAGATAGAATCATTTGAATTGCAAAAGGCCATTCAAGGTCACTGACTACAGCCAGAAACATAATGATACACCATGGAAACAGCACATACATGTTAGTGTCTGGATATGCATAGGTCTCCTCCAGATCCTGTGGTAAGCTGTCCTGTGTGTAACAATACAGCAAGACTTGAGCATGCAGATGGGAGTTCAAAGAGTCCCTGTCTTCTAGAAGGACAGAAAAAAAGCTTAGAGAAAAGGAAGGATTCTTCTTCACAGTTAGAGAGGGAGAAATCAGTTCAGGTGAAGGGACCAACCATATCCCATCTTGGAAAGAACAGACTCAAAGGGCAAGCAGGGACTTTTACTGTCCACAAAGCCATCCAAACTTAAAATGCAACAGATTCAAAATGAGAGGTTCTACTTTATATAAATGTAATATGTAAATGTCTTTGAAACTCTACACTATGGAATAGTGTTCAAGCAAATAAAATTCTAGGATTTAAAGTAGAATTTATGCAAAGGCTATTAATAGTTTGCAAGATTAAAATTAAATAGACTGTTAAACAAACTCTTTCACTGTACTCAGTGAATGAGAATTTTTCTCCCCAGCATATGCTTGTTTTTCCTTTCATTTCTAAAACACAAACTTGAGGTTTCCATTTAAACTTTACTTTAAATCTTTTTACATTCTAGTTAACTACTGATTTTTCTGTGTGTGTACACCAGGAAAAAGAAAACCACCAAAAGTAACATGAAATTCTCATTTTATTAGTACTCAGAAGATGTGTGTTTATGGAAAAATGGAGAATCATATAGAGGGAGGAATCTTGCAAATAAAGAAGATATTTCCCAGAGGTTAAAGAAACACATGATTTAGTAGTAAGAGGGAACTTGACATACTCAGGCAGCTGCCACATGAAGAATGCAGCAGAGCACAAAGTGTCTGACAGTGCTTGAAGTTGTTTTTTTATTGCAAAAGGGGGAGACAGGAAGACCTTTTCAGCTTGACTCTGATCACTGAAATGAATTAGTTGACTTTGATTCATGATGTCCCATGATTCTCAGGGAAAAAAAGGACATCACAACAGAGACAAGAAGCCTGAAGAAAGCAAATTTAAGACTCCAAGGACTGGTATGTTATATTATAAGAGGAAAATCAAAGTTTTTTTTAAAAAGGAAGCTCAGGAGAGTTCAGAATTCCTTAATGACATTATATTGAGGACACATTAATATATTGCAATGCAGAGAGTTGGATCAGAAGTTTAAAAAGGAACCATCATGACTGAATCACAGGCTTTTCAGCTACATGCAGCTCAAGCATAAAGTAGAAACAAGTTTAGTTTATTAAAGAAGAGTACAGAGGGATGCTCACATATGTGGATAGAAAATCAGAAAAACACAAAGCTTTCCACAGCTACCAAGGGACATAAATTATATTAAGGAAGGGAAGCATTATTTAATTCTAAAAGGACCAAAGCTCTGTTTCTGGCACAAATGTATTTTTTTGTTGCAATAGACAACTTTCTGCTGCTTTTGAAGCAATACCATGAACAACAGCTTTTTTCCCTTAAGCTTTGGATGATCTTGGATTTCCTTCTTTGAGCCAGGCTAGGACTAAAACCAATGCATTTTACTCTTGAAAGAAAATTCAAATTATGCTTCTAGTAATTTGCTTATTGCAACTTGAATCCCAAAGTATTCCCCTGACTTTTCATTTTTACTCCAGGTAATGCATGGTGGGAATAATCTGAGAAGCTTCAATTTTGTATTTTATGCTGAATAGAAGAATGTATTCCTCTACTTAGAGAAATGTATTCCTCTAGAACATAGATATCAAGGTCTGGATTAAGGAGCTGTTGCAGTCCAATAAGACACTGGAGAGTTCGATCAATTCCCTCAATGTGAATTATAATTAAGGTTTTCCAGTCCAGGTATAGCTAGAGCTATAGGCAGAATTTCCTGGTTTTCATACTCTTTCTGCTAGCTCAGCAAGGTTTGAGGCAAACAACAAGGCCTTTGCCACACAAGCTGTCAAAGCCAGGCAATGTCGAAACAAACATTTCTTAAAGGTCCCTTACAGGGGCTCAGATTTTCATGTAGTCAAAATGAATTATTTTTCACACACACAGCAGTAGTGTAATTGACAAATGATTATATATCAGCCTTTGCCAAGAATATTGCTAAGCACTTTAAGCCTGGCAAACTCTGTGTTACTTTGTGATTGGTAGAAAAATCTATCATTTTCTCTTGGGAAAAGGCCAATCTTATATCAACTCAAATGTTACACCATACTCTTTCCATCACAAAATTCCAGCTGCACACAGTGGATGTGCTCCTAAAAAGATGTATTTTATTTATTCTTAATAGAATTGAAAATTTATTTAAGGAAACAAGAATTGCTTACCAAACTTGACTTTCCAACTGGTAACAAGTTTCAAGATCCTCTTGGCTTCACATCTGGATTTCAACTCACAAGTAAATTATAAAATTAATGGTAGAAATTCATTAACAAGGATTGTAACAAGACATATTTTGAGCTTTTTGAGCCCTTTCCCCTCACTGTCTCCAAGTCTGACATAAGCTTCCACTTGTGCTGCCCAAATACATATACTCAGAAAAACTTTTTGTTGAACACTCTTGTGATTGTTATGTTTGGTCTAATGGGATATTTGGGATTATAAAAGCTTTTTAAGAAGTGTGAACTATTATAGATAGCTATTGCTTGAATAGTATAGCACTTTGCCAAATCATGTTTGCAATGTAAGATTATATATCTCATATATACACAAAAGAAACTGCTGAAATCAATTTTATGAGAAGTTAGTAGTTAAAAATAGTGTTGCAGTGTTATTCAAAAAAATGGGTTAGCACCTTTCCTTCTAGAACAAGGTATTAGCCATCTCAGCCCATAAGGCAGGTATTGTTTGCCAGTAGTTTCCTTCAGTGAACAAAAAGTTTCGCAGCCATTTGTATTTGAGGAAGAATCAATATAAAATCTCATTAATTTATACTTTAACCCAAATTTTAATAAATGCTTGCTTATGCTTTACTAGCTTTTTTTGTCACTGACCCTTTCACATTTCCTTCTTATTAGCTTGGGCACAGTTTGAGGTTTTTCTAAGAGGTAAACCTTGTTCATCCTCATGTATACAGGCAGACTGATGAAGCTTTGATATTTTTAATTCAAAGTATAGAAAGATATATTTTAAGTGAAGTAATAATTGTGGGCCTTGACCAACTTGACATTGCATGCCTGGTGGGAGTTGCATCCAATCTGCTGTTGAATAGCTCATTCTCTGACATCTGAGCTGAAAATGCACTGCTGTTACATGGTCCAATTTCTCCTACTTGAGTGACGAACTGTAAAACTGATGCTAACTACAGAGATATTTTTGGGCTGTAGAAGCAATAAGAGATAACAATAAGAGGGTACAGTTAATTACAAAAACAAATTAACTGACCATTTATGTCATACAATTCTTATAGACCCAAATTAGTTATTTTTCACTGATCAAAATAATTACATAGCAGTTATGCATATATTCAAAGGCAAGTCATTTGCTGTCTCAATAAAAATGAGAGAGCAGCCAAGATCCCATGACACTTTGAATGCTAATCCTTTTCTTTAAAGTAAATGAAACAGTCTCTTTACTGTCAGTTGCAGTCCTTTAGGACAAATAATCTATGTACTTTATGCAGAAAAGTAATAAAAAATGCTGGCATGATGAAATGTACTTTTGTGAAAGAATTCTTCTGGAATACTAGTGCAAAATTCTTCTGAGACAAAATTGGCAAAGCAGTTCATTTTTAACCAAAGGATATCTTTTCCCAAAGTGCATCCACATTCTGATTATGATCAGAAGGTGTATTTGACTGCATACAGTCTGGATCCATGTGTTATTAAAAGAACAAGCATAAATAGTAACCTTCTCTTTTCTAGAAATGCTGCAAATGCTTAATTAGGATTGAAGCTATCTCTTGGGTGACAGTACCTTTATATATATCTTAAATGACATTTATTACCAGAACCTCATGCATCTGACTGCAAGAAAAACTGGAGAACAACCTTAGGTGTGAATGCTGCAAAGGAGGCTCAGTAATGAATCCTGGCAATGAGGTTCTAATCATTACTTTCATGGCAATTATGCAGTGTACTGAGCAGGACTTCAACTCATAGAGAAAGATGGACAATGAATACTGAATTTTTGACCTGCCTTTTAAGACATTCAAAACTAATTTAATTGGGATCACATAATTACTCAAAAGGCAATCTCAAGTGCATTATCATCCTCCTGTGTCAGCCTTGCATACCTTGTTATCCTGTTAGAGTGTGTCAAAAAATTGTCACAGGAGACTGAATCTTACAGAGGATAATAACCTTACTGCTGATTCCTCAAGCCTTAAACCTGAGATTTGAAATAATGAGATGACTCTACTGCTGGGAAGAACCTTTTTCATTTGTTTGGGAGATTTTTTAAGCTAGACCACCCAGCTACATCTGTCATAGCAAGGGGAAGGATTTAAAAAAAAATATGTTTTGAACAGTGGAGTCTTCATGGGTTTTGTTCACTGATTTATTATGTGCTATTTGCAGAGGTGTCTAACAGTCCCCTGCTTGCTGGGTTATATATATTCCTAATGATCCCTTTCTATCTCTGTAGAAAAGAAAGAACATGGAGATAACACTTCTTAGGATGACATCTCATCTGTTTTTTACAGAAAGTTTACAAATAGAATTTCTTCTGATTTTCTTCTCCATTTCATTTGAATCCACAATGAAGTCTGATAGTATACTGCTGCAATATGTGTCTTGGTGTTACTGTTCATACCATTCGTTAGCAAACAGACAAAAATTCGAATGAGCATTACCAACAAATTTCCTTATTTACCTGTTATTCATGCCCACTCCCAAAGGCTTTGAATTCTACCAAAATGAAAGAATCTGAAGGAACAGCTAAAATAAATAATGTTCAGACAAAGTCTTCCATCAAACAGATAAAAATCTGTCAAAAAGCAAGATAAGGCTAATAAAAGTCTTCTGCTGGTGCCATTGATATTTGGATTGGGAGCTAAATGATGCATCAGGACATTGTCATTGCCACTTTGTCCTCCAAAGCAAATATTAGACATCCTTTCCTTTCTTTTTACTTGGACTTCATGTACTTCACCGGGTTCAATTGTAGCCCTACCTGAACTACTCCCTCCCCCATTTCCAAGGACCATAAGCAACCATGTTTTCTCTCTACAAACACTAAATTCTAACACTACTCCCCAGCTGGGAAGCATTGTGGACTCTTAGATTTTACCTGCAAGTTTGTTGCTTTGCATTATTTTGCCAGACCATGCTACAGGCTGTATCATGCATGGTGTGGGATCCAGAAAGAAAAAGCATCCTCTTTCATTTTACTAATTTTCTGTGTAATGCTTTTGAAAAAGCTGAAAAAGTGACAGGCTATTGCTGACAGCAGGCTTGGCTTGCACAAAAGGGATAAATCTATAACCAGATCAGTCACTGCAGCAAGTGCTCCCAGCAGCATTCGTATCTTTCTACTTGAAGTGCTTCCATTTGAAACTGCTATGCACAAATTTTCTTCCTCTACACTTCTATCAGCAATGGCAATTTGATGTCAGATTTTAAGGACAACCAAATCAGTGTCAGGCAATTTGAAAATTACTGAATTACTGTACTTCTAAAAATATTTCAGAGAGAACACCCTAAGTATTCAGGACTGGCTACAAATTAACTCTATTGGGTTGACTGGGCATAGCTTTATGACCCATAACTGGATGCATACTAACATAACTAGTTCAGCATATTATAGTCTCAGATAAGGGAAGTGAATTAGTGGTACACAGTGCTCCATGTACAGCACAGATTAATCTATTTTTGCTACACATTAAGAGAAATACCTCAGCATATTTTTGTTACTTGATGTGATGGTGAAAATTGGCAGAATTTAGGGGCAGAAGTATTGGATTATAAATAATGTGTGAGTCATGATGGTATTGCTGGTGTGATGAGAAGCAGTTAGGACCTCCTCAATGCAGAGGGGCTTAGTGAGCTTCATAACATATGTCAATATATCACCAACACATGTGATGTGTCACATTTTTAATAATCTCGCTGATGTGACAGTGACACAGACAATCCCATGTCTTTACCTAACCATCAATAAAAGTTTTGAATTGTTAATATATAAATAGGGGTATACAAAATCCTTCAATTTGCTGACAACTGAAAACTACTACTTTTGGATCAAATGAACCATAAAACAAGATAGCTGCATGACAATTACACCATTGTAATAAATTCTGTTAACATTTCTTAAAATAAGATTTGAAGAAACTGCAAACAAAAGCAAATTAAACTGCACTTAAAGCGTTTTTGAGTATTATGAACTTATAAACACATACATTTTTAAATCTATGCATTTTATCACCATAAAATGAGTTTTAAAATTACTTCATTGTTCCAGAAGTTTGGTCTATGTCTACTCACAAAGTTCCACAATTACCAAATCAAATATATCAATAGGAAAGCAAAACCTAAATAAAATGCTGTTGCTTCTCATCCTCATCTTGCATCAAACACAGACTAATTAAACTATGTATTACAGTAAGTTAGAATTCATCCCACACAATCATCAGAAAAATGAAAATATTTTTCTTTGTTCCTTATTGCTTTGTCTTCCAAACTGACTTGCATCGTGCATTCATTAAACAGATAATAAACTGGATTGAAATGAGCATCTGAAAAGAATATTTTTGGGGTTTTCTCTTCAAAGGAGGTTTCTATTTTAACAGGTATAACTCAGTCCTCAATTGTTTTTAAGGTGCACTGTTAACAGCAGTAATTGTATACTCCTTTATCAACATATTCTTAATTGTCACCCATAGTTATTTACATGCAAATATAGAAATGGCATTTTACTTACTGCTAGGCAGCTGAGTAGGGTCACTTACATAATTTATAAGAGGACTAATTAAAAGAGTTTGCTATAATGTTCTTTTCAGTGTTTACTGCATAAATGTTATTAAAATATTTAATGCAATAACAATAAATTCCTTATTCAAAGTCATAATAGGCATATATATTTAATTTAATGTTAACTTACTTTCTGTCAACTTGAAAGTAGATTGAAATCTCTTTAATGGTAGTATGGTGCTTATTTTGTACATGTTCTTAATGTTTTCAAATACTTCTATGGAAGTAAACTACATCTGGAAGAATGTGTTACATATACCAACCCATCTTCACCCTTCTGGTTATTCATTCCCTGGAACCACAGTTTTAAAAGAGCTTTTTGTATAATCCAACTTACTCTTTGTTCTTTTTTTTTAGCTGCTAGGAGAAATTAAGGATAGTATTTCAAAAGTCTATAGCTGTCACTGGTTTTGATATTTGTTTGCTTAATGTCATTTTCAGAAATTGCTATGGGGTATTTTCTCCGAAATGGCTCTTGTCACCACTTTGCTTCAGACACTACAGAGAATATGTTGCACTCCTTTATCAGGTGTCAGGAAAGGGCAGTGAGAGCATTCAGTGTTCAACAAAGTTACCAAATCTTCCACCATAGCCAAATGTAGAAGACTATAATAAATTGCTTGTTACAAATACTCCATTTAGAGTATTTGTACACTCTACACTCCTAGTGTGTGACCATTCTGTACAGTTCTGGGCCCCTCAGTTCAGGAAGGATATTGAAGTGCTGGAGCAGGTCCAGAGAAGAGCAATGAGACTGGTTAAGGGTCTGAAGCACAAGTGCTATGAAGAGAGACTGAGGGAGCTGGGGGTGTCCAGCCTGGAGAAGAGGAGGCTCAGGGGAGACCTTATCACCCTCTACAACTCCCTGACAGGAGGTTGGAGTCAGGTGAGGGTTGGTCTCTTCTCCCAGGCAACCAGCAGCAGGACAAGAGGGCACAGACTCAAGCTCTGCCAGAGAAGGTTTAGGTGGGATATCGGTAAGAGATTTTTACAGAGAGAGTGATCAGGCATTGAAATGTGCTGCCCAGGGAGGTGGTGGATTCACCATCCCTGGAGGTTTTCAAGCTGAGACTGGATGTGGCACTTAGTGCCATGGTCTAGTAATCACGGTAGGGTTGGACTCGATGATCTTTAAGGTGTGTTCCAACCTGGTTGATTCTATGATTCTATAATTCTATGCTAGCACAAAGCATCAAACTAATTAGCAATTGCCTGCATGCAAATGAAGTTGCTAATGTTAAAGAACTTTGCATAATGCCCTTATTATTAGTAATTACAACACTAGTTTCATGTCATCATTAATCTTTTATTAACTTCTGTATACTAGATTTCGTTCATTTTGAACGTCCTAAAACAAAACATTCTCTGCATTATATTCATCAAGATTTCATGTTGTTTCTTGGTTTTATTATTAATTTGCATATTTTTATTTCATAATTCCAAACAGTTAAAAAGTTCTCCATTACTTCCCACACTTAAAACCAAACATTTATAAGAATACTACCTTACTATGAAAAAGTGGGTAAAGAATGGGTGTATCTTTATGACTCATTTATTCTATCTGTAGAGACCATTTGCATTATGAATTCCTATCCAGTGTCTTTTTATGAGGGACAGAAATAGACAGTTCTGAGCTTAAACAAGAAGGAATGAAAAAAGTTCGTATATGCTCATTCTCTCACCTACTCAAAGTTTCATGCACAGAGAGCAGTGCAGTGAATTCAAACCATTGTTTACAGCTCACTGACCCCAGGGATAAAAGTTTGGGACTATGGCTGTACCTGTAAGGATATGTTTTGCAGGACAAAATGTATTTTCACAGAGTGGTGTAGGAAGATATCATGTAAGAGGTACCAGCAGCTGGCCTTTCATCTGTTTGCTGAATCCTCTCTCTGCTCTGTGTATTAATGAGGTTATATGACTCACATTGATAACACACTGACACCTTTAATTTAGCAGTTTATAAAATGTAAAATAAATTCTATTGTCAGAGTGGAGCTGGCATAACACTGCTTCATGCTTTTTTTCATACCCTCTTTTCACATGACCTATGAACCCTTCTCAAGGTGGGAAGAAAAAGCCATCAAACTCAGGCTCTGGTGTGGAATACACATCCCTATCAGGCCTGTAGGTTTGTTAGCTCCATTTCTCTCTTGGGAAGCAGTTGATCTGTACAACCACTGCTATTTCATTCTCTTAATTTCTGTCAAGAAGAGAGGCAAGCCAGCTTTACACAAAATAGCACAAACCCAAATCCTGAAAGACTATTTCTGTTTTAACTAAACATTAAGAGCGACCTTGAATTCCCACTGGAAAAACAGTATTAAAAAATGTATAGGGCAGCCCAGATTCTGCTCTGGTCTTTAAAGGCCGTGTACCAGTTCTTTATCCTTTTCTCCTATTGGAAAGTTCCTTTCTTTGCCTTCCAAATCAATATGACTGACTGCTTTTCCCAAAAGCTTCTGCAAAATACTATGTGTCTCAGAGATTAGTGCACTGTATTGCTCTCTTTTATCCAATGTTCCTAAAGTCAAATGGTTTTCATTTTAAAATGTCACTGTAGATCTCTGAGCAGTGAAAAAATGAACACTGGAAATTTTAGACTCCTAGATACTTCTTCCTCTGCTGACCGAGTTGTAAATTCAAATTATACCATAATTCCTAGCACATCTCAACATTGAATCAATATGGATATGTTGGATACTGAAGTGTGCTTCGATCTTATTTTCCTTCCCCCAAAGATGACAATTTATACAGAGTATGATATATATATATATAGCTCTTCTTCAGCTTGTTTATTTTAACTCAGATGACATGATATACTTTGAGAAGGAACATTGCTCCAGAAAAATGGAAATAAAACCTAAAACAAAAAAAAAAGCAGCTGCATGTGACTGTTCAAATGCAACAATATTCCATCCTACCCCTTTGCATTATTTCTCAAATTAGCACAATTTCAAATTAGTTTTCACTTACAGGGAGATAATACTTGATATTCTTTGCTGCATTGCTTATTGTAAGAAAGTAGCATAATTAAGATGCCCCTGAAGCTGCAGCTGTAAAGGTTGCAGTAATTGAGTTTTAAAAAGTTCTATTTTGATATACTACAAGTTAACTACTAAAAGACTTTTTGAAATCTTCTGGAAAAATAAGTCTATTTTTGTTTGTTCAAAGCTGAGCAGTACCAATTCTGTGTTGTGCCAAATATTAAGGTGTTAGGGCTTTAAGTTTTGGTTTTTTCTTTCTTTTGAAATTGCTTGTTGAAAGATAAACAAAGCTCCTTAACATTTTAAAATACCAGAATTATGCTGGCTGAGCATTTTGGATGGGAATGTGGGTGCATTTATGCCTGTACCCTGTATTGTCTCTCGTTCTGTGTCTCTTTGTACACTCCTTATTTTAAAAAGTTCTTCTTTGTCTAAACTGGCATATCCCTTTGTAAAAAACTACATTTGGATATTTACCTAACTCTGCCTTAAAGCAACTTATTCTGCTTTTGCCAGAGTCACACAGTACTCTGTGTAAGCCTCCCAAGGAGCCATTTGAATAACCCATGACAGATTAAAGGCTATAGAAGTGTGAAAGGTATTATGGATGTTGGAGAGGACAGAGAAGGTAAGAGGTGTTGAGGGCATGCAAAATGGTGTCTGGCCCAGTGTGTTTCTGCTGCTCTTGTGTCAAGGTGACAGGTGAGATTTGCTCCACTTGAGGACAGCACTGTCTGATCCAAATCAATAGATGAAAGTAGCTCTGCACAGCATGACTCTTCACAGAAAGGCTGGTCATGCTAACAGTTGTTTATAAGTTTTAGATTTTTATTTCTACTGACGGATCTGAATGCTTTCACTGGGGAATCCGTGCCTAAGGAGTTTCTGAGTTCAGACCAAGTGTTTCTGTTTCATCAAGAAGCCATTCAGTTTTTCCATCTGTATTCCACTTTCCATTATATCTTCCAACTCCTAAATTGCTTAGAGAAGAAAAAAGGTGCTTTTACAAAGTCGATTATTTCCAAAGTCAAAGGTCTTGGTGTAGCAATAGGAACTGGATGTTTGCACAATTTCTTACATTTTTTCAATAAGGAGGAAGGAGGCACACAGTCATTTCTAGAAATTTCTTGTCGGAATAGTGGTTTTTTACTCTAATCTCTCACCAGATGAATTACATAACTAAAGCTAAACCCTTCAGATTATCTATTTTCTTTCACTATCTCAGAAAACTGCTGCAAAATATTTACCCTTCTCAGAGATGTTAGATTGGTTCCTACTGAAAAATCAACAAAAACAGAGGAAGTGCTATAATTCAAGCTTTTCAGATGGTGGTAAAATAGCACTGGAGAAATGAAACTGTGGATGTCAGACATCTGTTGTTTAAACCAACCATAATGCATTTATTGTAATTCTTTCATAAGGTCTATGTCTTTAGAAGTAAACACATGTACAATTGTTGGCAGCATAAGGCTTTCTTTGACTGTAATAGGATGAGGAAACATTTGTCTTTCCTTTCACTGATGATACAGTATTTAGAAAAATAATATTTCTTATCAACAAAACCAGAAATGTTCTAAATGAAGAAGCTAGTGAACAAACACATTGTACTCTTTTGCATAACTGACAAGATGTTCTAATATTATGAATCAGTCAGATGTTGGGTTATAAACAGAAGGCTGCAACACTTTCTTACTGACTCACCCAATTCCATCAAACATGATGTTGTCAGAAACTAGAGAAAGATGGCAGAAAAATGAGAATCAAACGTGAAAGAGACCTGAAAGAGTCTCTAAGAAATGCAGTTATTTTTATTAAATTTCAGGACTTCAAAGAACTTTATGTGAAGGTCAGTTTTAGCTTGAAAACAAAATATTAAAATAATCTGATATTAAGTGATTTATTTATTAAGGTAATAGCAACACTTTAAAAGCAAGTTCATCACCAAAATCATAGACATATTCTTCAAGAATGGATTTGTCTGATGTTAACAATTAGCAGTATAATAACATATATAAGGATGTTTTAAGTCCAAAGAATAATTTAAGTAGAGGTTCAAGAAGCTGTTGTTCTTTGGAAACATATCTAAGTACATCACAAGGATTTGATATTCTAAAGTGCAAAAATTCAGTTCTAGTCATACTGAAAATGAAGCCAATAAATATGGCAAAGCAGGACATATAGAAATATATCACAGATTAAACCATTCTCCTGAAATAGCATTACAAAATAATGTTCTTCTGAAACAGCATTATGAAAAAATATCAGGTAGATTAGTGTGTTATAATATTGGTGATATAAACTATATTTAATTTATTCTTTAAACTCTTGCAGTTTAACCTTTTATTTGTCTCACCATAAAAATTTTATTTTCTCCATTTGATTGTCTTTTTTTTTTTGTCTGCACAGGGATACACTTTACTTATATGAAAGTGTGAAAATTTGTGCATCATTATATTATTGAAAGCATTTGGAAACAAGAATAATTCTGCCTCTGGAAGCTGGATTTCCTACAGTTAATAATTTTTAAATTAATTTGAACTTGTGTTATGAAATTCTGGCTCCAATGAAGGGAAAGGAATATTGCTATTGATGCAAATTGAACCAGGATGCCATGCATAAAGTAATTTTCTTCTTAACAGAAAAGCTGATTTAAATATGGAACTTACAAGAAGCCCAGTACAGGAACTAGAGTCAAGGGCTATTAATAAAAAAAAAAAATTAAATCCGAGTTAAGTTATTTTTATCACCATGAAGGAAGGGAAGGGAGACAAGACGCTTTCCAAATTCATAGCAATTACAGTGTTAGCCTACACCACTGCAATGTGTGCGCTGTATACGCTGTCAAAATATTTTTTAAAACTTTGATTGCAATCTTAGTACCTGCAAGTCCCTTGTAATTAGCAAAGTTAGGTGCTGCCATCACTGTAATTCTTTTTACATATGTGAAATAGATCTTTGAATTGCTGATTAGCTGAAGTACAGCATAGATTGTAATCAGAATCTTTCTGGGTGTGAGAGCAAGTTGTACTCTAGTAAGCAAGAGCTTCTGTTTCTTCTTGACACAAAGATACTATTACAATTATAACTGATTGTCTCAGTGTGTGGAGGCATTAGTTTTCATCCATCACTTGGTCTTTCCCTTAGACTGTTTTGTGGAAGGAGCAGTGAAGTAGTGCAGCTGCAGCAGCTTGGTGGTTCTGTCTGTGGTGTGGAGATGAACTCCATCTTACTCCAAGACAGGGAGCAAAGATGAAACCAAGAAAAATCAACTGCTACTTAAGATCATAAAATGAGTCTCAGGAGACCAGACTTCCTTCGCAGTTTTGGAGGTACTATTGCTCAAAACCATGTCATTAATTCTTCCTGTCAAATAATCAACAGAGGCTCTGTTGGATCAACTTTTCTTTGAATATCTCCACACATATTATTACAGTAGACAAGTTATATATGTGAATAATAGAATATATTGATATAATACAAAAATATAGCACAAGCATAGAATATAAGCAGCTAGTGAAAGAATTATTTGAAAACTGGACTACAAAGAAAATTTTATAAATGCAATTTTTATTTGTATGTAGATATACATTTTGCATGTTGTCTTTTGTCTGAAAACCATATGAAAAGCTAAGGCTAACCATTTTTAGTTTACAATCAGTAAATAGGTAGGTATGAAGAAAAAAGAATTATGTTGATCTTCGTACAAATTTCTTACACAGTCAATTTGTTACACAGCTAAAGAGTTCATTTCCTGAGCTTCTGCAGTAAGACTTAGCAATGAGTAGAACAGTATTGCCTATCAAGCAAAAATGCTTTCTGTAAAAGGAAGTATTGCTTGGAATCTTTTCTCCATATACTGTTGTCTTTATGATGTTTGTGTTATCAGCAAAAAGAAGCTTTTAGCTAAAAGCATGGAAAAGCATTTTGATGAAGTTCTTCCATTCATAAAAAATATTCTTAAGGGTCTGCATATCTTGAGAAGTCTCCAGCTTCTTGCCTGTGACATAGTCAATCCATGCAGCCCAATAAGGTGTACACATATAGGGTTTTTTCATGACAGTGAAATCCTCATGAATTGAAAAAGTAAGATTTTTTTGGTTGGTTGGTTGGATTTTTTTTTATTTGTGGCAAAGAACATCTGGCAATGAGCAGCCAACAGTTTCTGTTCTACATACAGCCTACTTGGAAAATTGTTCTTTTAAGCAAGTAAAACTTCCTGCATTGGACACTGCTTGTGTTTATGTGTTAGCAGGATTTAAGTCTTCCTATGTCTCCACTTATTATCATCAAATAGACTGCACCTGAATGTGAAATCCATAACAGTAAATTTTATTAATGTTTGAAAGAAAATGCTATTAAAAGCAGGGCTATGGCTCAATAGCCTGCTAAATGAACAAAAGTATAATCACAGAAGCTCTGATGCTTATTTGATTCTGCTTTGTTTCCATAGTAACTATAAATAGCTAATTGTGGTACTCTCACAAATGTTTTTTCCTTTTTCTTTCCTGACAAGGGATGTTAGTTGTTTTATGGAGGGCAAGATTCTGTGCAGGAAATATCAACAAATTGCTTTATGTTGTTCAGAAGTCTAAGCTAATTTATTTATATGATTAAGCTATATTATAGCTTAATTTATCCTAAGCTAATCATTAGAATAAATAGTATTTTGTTGACTAGATGTGTCTCATGGCTTTCCACAGGACAAGATTTTATTATCTATCTTGATTAATATCTTAATTTTTGCTGTGGAAGCTGGAATGGTTCTCACATGAATGGGTTTTACTGATGATATATAAAAGAGGAGAGAGAATTAATATGTGGTAACATTGCTACGAAGAAGTAATAAAATTTATATTGAGATTTAGTATTCACAGGAAGATTAGAAATTTAGCCTAAAAATATCAGCTTGGAAAAAAAATGTGAACAAATACACTTCCAGCAAAATAACACATTATCAGTTAAAGACATGAAGTAAGGTCTAGCAACATTCTAAAATTTATTCCAGAGCCCATAATGATGCACAGCAGGTGAAGTCAATCTTCCATGTAATACAGGTGCTCAGAAGGCTTACAAAACTTTATTCTGTGCCTGACAGGAATTATTTATATCTCAGCATGGAGCAGTGCAGAACTTGCATTCAGTCTAGGACACTGCTCTGGGACAACAAAAGAGATGAGCATCCTGTGATGCTTTGATAAGCAATCCTTACAAATAACAGCAAATATTTGTACTTGGAATTCATTGAATGGTTTTGGATGTTTCTTCACAGAAATGCTTTGTTTTCTATTACTAAAAATAGGACCCAGATAAAGATATCTAACTACTACTAGCATTGCTCGTAATTATGATGTATTTCATTGACTACAATTGATATTTGCAAAATAGGCCCCACAGGGAGTACCTAAAAACTCTTCAGGGTTGCAAATTCACCTTTATCTATGAAAAGGGTTACCTGTTAGCACCATGCAAAACTTTAAACCAAGTGTAATTTCACAGAGTTACAGGGGAGCTGCAGGGCTGCACAGCCCCTGGGAATGCATCCAGATTTGACTCTGCTCTAAAAAGCATGTGAGCCATGTACTAAGATGCTATTTGCAAGTCTGTGAGGAGCTCAGGGTTTTACATAGTTTCATATGCAAAGACAACTGAAATTTGTCAATCTTGTTTGAGGTTTAGGATCTGTTATAAGCTTGCTTTCACAGAAGTCCTCAACATGCACAAGCAGAACATCAATGACATAAAGTCAAACAAACAAAACCTGAATGCACTACTTCCAGCAAGGGAGGAATTCAGTTTCACACAGCTCTACAAACTGCTGAGAGCTAATAACGTTTTTACATATTTGCCAAAAGGCATGGGTGAAAGAAAGGAAAATATCCCCAGTTTTGTGGCATTGAAGCAATTTGTAGTAATTTCTTTAGAAGGGGAATTGAAAAAATATGGCTCATCTACCAAACGCCACTAGTCCCTAGATGTGCAGCAGTTTCTCTTACCTGTGTGAAAATAAGAGGTTTTCTCAGAATATCAAAATCTCAGCAGTTATATTGAAGAAATACCAGCTGCTCAACAACCATAATATTGTTTTCTAGGGACCAGTCTGGACATGTAGAGGATAGATCAGCACAAGTCTGGCTTTATTAACCTGTAGGTTCTCCTTGGATGTCTATAATAACAGGGAAAGTAGGAATAGGAAAGCAATGAGGTTCATTTCTAGTGACTCTTGTGCCAAATTTTATGTGGGTGTGTGTTCTTAAGGAACCTGAAGAAAGTGAGCTGGCTCTCTTTCCAAGGTCTTGACAAGCTTACAGTCCCATAGAAAGAGAATTTGTAGTCTACAGACCTGTAGCAGGAACTGACTACTGCCTTTTGTCCATCTCTCAAAGACATAGTGAGAAGGAACTAGGAAGAAGTATGATACAAAGCAAAATATGTTCCCTAGATTCTCATTCACAAGAAATAAACCCTTACTATGCTAAGGAGGATCAGTCTAAGCCTCAGGAAAATGGACAATCATTGCAGCAGAAGCCAAGAACAATGTTTCTTTATCACTAGACTATGAACTGCAAGGTCGTGTTTAAAATCGTTTGCATTGGAACAAAACCAATTCAGCCACTGATTCAAACTTTAATTCATATTTAAGAAGTTGTCCTGTAGCATAAATCATCAAAACCCTGTGAAGACAGAAACTCTGCTCTAAAAAATCCCTGCCATGAGTAACCACCATAGCTATTATCTCTTTACTGCTTTGGGACAAAAGCATGGGGGATGATAAAAATGTTATAAGTGAAAATCTGAAAATATCTACTTTCCTTTTGTCTTACTCACTTGGAAGAGTAATGCTTTCCTTTCAGTTTGAGTGTTTCTAGATACAGAGAAGATATTTAATATTGCAAACTGCTTTCTTGGACTGGTGTTTTTAGCTTAAAACCTCTTTTGGTCAGAACTATTCAACATATACTTCAATGTCTAGCTTAGTAAGCATAAAGTTCTTTGTGCATTTTATGACTAAGAGCTAACTCCCCTGCCCTGATTTTACCTGAGTGGAAACTGTTTCTATTAAGCAATGATCTATAACCATTTGATTTTTTTTCTAATTAAGCAATTTTTTATAATCAATCAAAATATCAATTATATCTAGCACTAAGTTATTGCCTATTCAGCTAATGAATTGTTTTATTCCTGAGATAATACATGCATAAGAGCAGATGTCTTTTTTCATGTGTGACAGTTTTATATTCTCTCTATATATGCACATATATGTGTATTTATATT
>NW_008668544.1:0-8252 GCF_000695815.1 Acanthisitta chloris
TCTACCTGTCTGACCTGGAATCACCAGATGGGAAGCACAGGCACATCCAGCCCACAGCCCTGCAGGTATAAATAGACACAAAGCAGCTGGTACAATTCCAGACTTGAATTCAGCTTAAGTCCTCACTCAAGGTTCTTCCATCTACCTTTGCAGCAAAGATACATTCATTTCTGGGTAACTCAAGTTCATACCAAACCTGTACATCTTGTGCAGTGTGAATTAAACACACCTGCACAGGAGCAAATGTTAGCTGGGCCTCAACTACTCAATACTCCAGTCATAGTCCATTTAAAAAGCAGTGTTTTCATTTAAACATGCAACATAAATAAAATGTCAGCTAATGTTACTAAAGGACAAAAATGCTATTTTCATAATTTCAAAAATCTCAAGCAGCTAAAAGCCATAAAATGTGTCTGAAGGTATCAGTTTCACAAAATTCACATTTTTAAAAGCTATAAAAAGCACATTGTCACAACAGTAATGGTATTTGCACACAGTTTTATCAGGACTCAACACTACATACTTTTTATGCTGTCAAACTCCAGCAAACTCTTTCTCAAGAAGCAGCAATTATCTGCACTTTCTGAAAAATCATTGGTCACAGGATATCACATCTCTAAAAGTCACTTGCTAAATTCACTGATCAGAACTGAAGGTGTAAGTCAACAGTAGTGGTCTTATGTCTGAAGGATATGTTTAAGCTGCATCCTGCACTTGATCTCCCATTTTTGTTTTCTGTGAGGGACATAATAGAGACCACACTGTCATTTTAGCACCTAAATTATTTGGTTTGGAATTATTGATCTATCTCAACTTTGTTCCAGTTCAAAGTTGATCTGGAATTTGTTTCAGCTTTCCTTTTGTTTTGTTCCAGTTCAAAGTTTTCTGGAATTTTCTGGAATTTGTTTCAGCTTTCCTTTTGGACCCCCAAAAGAGCAAGATATTTTCTCTTTACATCTAGCTGCCAAGATCCAAGTCTGTAGTTTCTGTGTTTCCCTGGTAACAGCTGGTGATGCCATAAATTTACTAAATGGTAGAGGGAGATGCTATGCTCTGTGCAGCCATGAAAGTCTGGAAGAGAACAACTAGCTGGCTCTCTGCCCAGCTGCTGACAGCATTCACCTTCTCTGCCTGCCCAGCTCTGTATCTGGATCAATTTGGAGAGTTCCTCAGAAGGCTTGAGTCCTTCTTGGCAATGGGAGTGGAAGTCATAGAAATTATTTTTACTGTCTGAATCTTGAGTGCTTTGTGAGCTCAGTTTGCTGAGAATTGTTTTCTAAGCAAGGATTGTATCTGAATGAGTTTTTTTATTTATCATCAATGTAGCTGTCGACCTGCTCGGAACTGGCAGTAAGCTCTGCTGCTACACACATCACTGCTGCAGAGACCAGTGAGCTCCTCTGAAGGACCATACCCACAGCAGTCCTTGGCAACTGGCTCCTGATCAGCCTGGGTTACTCTGCCCAGTACTGTGTCATACAGGAGGAGGTTGGGAGATGTAGGAACAAAGAGTATAAACATCTTGGTGTCTTACTGGGGAATGACATCCAGAAAGCTGCATGCTTCACTGGGATTTTTCTGCTATTTCACAAAAGAGTCACCTGCAAACATTATAGGATATACTTGAGAGAAAAAAAACTTTCCCACCATTAAATACTAGGAAGTAAAAGCAACGTGACCCCAACGGGGGAAATGGAGCTCTCCTGACCCCCAGCCCACACTGTAAGCAGGGAAAGGCCTTTTCCCCATCCCCAGCAGCTTTCTGCCTGCTGACAGCCCCTGGCCAGTGTGACCCCCCCCGTACTTGGGGCATGTCACAGTCTTTGCCGTTCCCTTTGTGTGTCCTTGACCTTGTCAGTGTGACTGAACAAGCTAGCATAACTTCTGAAAAACAGAACTGTGCCATTTGCCAACTGGTTTGCATTGCTCAGACCAAATAATTGTAGTGTACAATTTGTTGGTTATGTTTAAGCAGTTTGGTGTTTTTCCTTGGTGTTTAATAAGAGAAGCAACAGAATGTTACGGGTTCTTCCCCTCAATATTTTGAGGCAGTGCTCGGAATTACTTGCATTCTGCCTTGCTTCCAGTGGTGGTTTCCCAGCAGTCCTGTGGTCTCTCTCTTGGGCAGTGCAGCTCTACCTCTTAATGGTGTGACAGGCAAAAGCTCCATGGCAAAGGATAACCATGTATTTTGGAGATGGGCAATTTAATGGCATCAGTTTGCAGCTGTGCCAGATCAGTTAATGCAAAAGGAAAAGGCAGGACTTCTCTGATGGGAGTATTTTTCTCAGCTGTATGTAAACAGACATGCCTTTTTAGTGTAAAGTGATTACTGAGATTTGGGGGTATTTTTTCAGTTTATTCTCTAAATTTTCACTCTTGACTTTCAGCTTCCTTGACTGACTGAGTGAGACGTGCATCAGCAGCATGAGGGCTGGAGCCATCATGGTGTGTCTGTGAGCCATGGAACAGCTGTGTCCTGCAGCCCCACGGAGTGATTGCTCTGCAGCAGCACTGTAAGGATGGGATGAGACATCTTCTGGCACTGGCCAGAGAAGAGGAACAGAGGGGGAACACGGCAGAGCGTGGAGGAACACGGAGCCTGAGCGGGAGGCGAGACACCATCCTCGGGCACACTGCCCCCGTGCTGTGGAGCAGCCTGCAAGACAGGAGCTGGGGGGACTTGAACCATTTGAGGGGCTGCTCTCCTTTGTTTTTCTGGCAGAGCCCCATTTTGGGGAGGGATGTACATATGTAAAGGGTATAGGGCATTAGGAAAGCAGCAAGGTGCTGGTGAGGGCATTTGGACTTGTTTTGTGCTTTCCTTGGGGGCAAGTAAAAAGGGGTGGAGTCTGGGGGTGATGATGTCCTTTAGGGTACCCCAATGTCACTGAGAGAGTGATGGTGCAGTTGACTGGGGGATGACAGGGGTCAGGTGGGGTGCCCCCAAAAAAGGGAGATTACAGCCCAAACGTGCCTGAAAGTTCACAAAGAGAGTGTGTTTGCGTGTGCACAAAATACTAAAACCTGTTAAATTTCTCATTTTTATATGTATTGAAAAATAATATTAATTATGATATTTATATAAAAGTGGATTTCAAAATAACCCCTTATGTACCATATTGCAAACAGGATTTTAGAATGTAAGAAACTCTGAGTATATTGATGTATGGTTTGAAAACATAACTTTTGTATACTTAACAAGGGGCTTGAAAACACAAGAAAATATTATCTCTATGCAGGAAATAGAAATAGCTCTGTGTGTTCAGAATTCCCTCCCATCGCCTGTCTCAGCACACGGTGTTGTCATTGCAGGTTTGTCCCTGT
This sequence comes from Acanthisitta chloris, assembly GCF_000695815.1. Lineage (NCBI taxonomy): Eukaryota > Metazoa > Chordata > Aves > Passeriformes > Acanthisittidae > Acanthisitta > Acanthisitta chloris. The sequence goes on from NW_008668544.1 coordinate 3,328, forward strand.
CGCTGCTGTGACTGTCACTAGAGTTATCGGTAATTTAATGACCTAAAGACTAAACGATCCTTGTGGGTCCCTTTGCAACTGGTTATTCTGTGATTCTGTGATATTCTGTTATTATTAAACTGCTTTGATCTTTCCCCATGTTTTTCTGTCTCTGATTGTGCTCACCATCCACAGGGGGTGTGGGAGAGTGAGCGTTGCTGGTGTGGAGCTGTGGCTACAGCTGAGCCCCGTGGCAGATCGGGGGCTCCCAGAGGGACCCAGCACTGGGTTTGGGAGGCTCAGAACAAGGACCCAGTGCTGGGTTTGGGGGTTCCAAACAAGGACCCAGCACTGGGGTTGGGGATTCAGAACAGGGACCCAGCGCTGAGTTTGGGGCTTCAGAACAAGGATGCAGTGCTGGGTTTGGGGGTTCAGAACAGGGACCCAGTGCTGGGTTTGAGGCTTCAGAACAAGGACGCAGTGCTGGGTTTGTGGGTTCAGAACAGGGACACAGCGCTGAGTTTGGAGGTTCCAAACAGGGACCCAGCACTGAGTTTGTGGTCTCAGAACAGGGACCCAGTGCTGGGTTTGGGGGTTCAGAACAGGGGTGGAGTCCTGTGGGTTTGAGCTCAGAGGCAGAGACCCGGTGCTGTGTTTTGGGAGCTCAAAAGGAGTTAAAGCTTAACACCAGACTTAATCCTGCATTTTGCAGTCCTGCAACCAGGCTTATGTGAGCAATCCTGGGGCTCAGACACAGCAGCTGAGTCCTGCATTTTGGGGTCTCGAGGCAGAGACAAGGTCCTCTGTCTTTGGGCTCACCAAGAGTGCTGCATTTTTGAGACTCAAACCAGACAGTGAGTCTTGTGTTTTGGGATCCTGAAACCTGGGACACTGAGCCAGAGTTTGGGCTGTGTTTTGGGGGCTCGATGCAGAGACAGAGGATTTGCATTTGGTCTCAGAATTTAAAAACAGAGATTAAATTCTGCACTGGGATCTTGAATCAAGGTTCATACAGCCAATTTTGGGGCTCATAAACAGTGACCCAAGTCCTGTGCAGTGTTTGAGCTGAAGAAAGGGACCAGGTGCTGCATACTGCGGGCTTAAAACAGGGATCATTTGGTTAAGTTCAGAGCTCAGAAACAGTGACTGAGTGCTGCATTTTGGGTGCTTGAAACCAGGATCTGTCACCCAGTGTTGGGGCACAGAAACAGAGACCGAGTGCTGTGATTTGGAGGCTTGAAACACAGAGCAAGTCTGAGTCTTTGGGATCAGAAAAAGCAACTGATTTCTGTGTTTGGGAGGCTTGAAACCAGGGTCCCTCAGTCACTGCTTGGGCTCAGCAGCAGAGACTAAGTGCTGCGTTTCAGAGTTTCAGCAAAGCCCAAATCCCATGTTCTGGGGCTCAAATCAGGCTCCTGTGCCCACCATGAGTGACTGATTCTGATCTCCAGCTCCTGGTTTGGGCATGGCCCAAACCTGGGCTACCCTGGCCACAGGGGGAGCTCAGAAACATTGACTCAGCACTGCATGTGGGGCTTGTGGGGAAGTGTGAGAAGAGGTGGAATGGACTTGTGTAAGTGCATGGGGAGGAGCCCAGGAGCTCATCAGGCACCACTGGAATAGACTGTCCATTGAGGTGGTGGATTCACCATCCCTGGCAGGGTTGAAGAGGTGTCTGGATCTGATGTTGCAGGATATGGTTTAGGGGCTCCAGCAGAGTGGGAGGCTAATGGTTGGACTCGATGATCTAAGGGTTCTCCTCCAACCTTGATGATGGGATGATTCTGTGTGGTGCTTGGCACTAAGAGTTCTGTGCTGCTGTGGTACCAATGGGTTCTGTGTAATGTCATCCTGGGTGGTGCAGGGAAGGTTTGTGGTGCCAGCCCGTTGCTAAGCACTGGAGCTGGGCACTGTGCAGAGCAGCCTGGTGGCCGAGGGCGCAGGGAGGCCTGAGGAGGCTCGTGGGGCACAAGATGCCCTTGGCAGGATCTCCTGTCCCTGGGAACCCCTTCTGCCAAGAGGGCTGTGGTGCTGGGTGAGTGACTTGTGTGCTGTGAGTAAGCCAGGATTTACTGCTCCTAAATCTCTGCTTGCCACCCATTTGCCCTAAAAATGTTGACTGCTTCCCCCAGCAAGGTGAGAGAGACTTTCGAAATGGGTTTTCAGGTCTTGGGTAAAATCCTTTCTCTTTCAGCAAATGGAAGCTGCTCGTTTTTGTTTTATCATGCACACAGCAGGTAATTGACTTTTGCAGAGTGTTCAGAGTGATCAGAGGTAATGTTTGCTATGTACATGGCTAAATGAATTCTTGCTTTACAGTAAGGTCCTTTCCCACCTGAATGAGAGACAGAAAAGAAAGCAAATAGCTTCTTGCAATAGAAAAAAGTGCTCTGGGCTCAACTGAGATATATCAAAGGCATCAGAAATCAGAGACAATTCTACTGGGGAAGATCGAAAAGGATGTAAACCTGCACAATATCCATGGTTGTGTTTTTCTCACGTTCCATGTTCTTGGAGCTGCATATATTGAACGTGGAACATTGGCCAGTGCCAATACAGGGATGGGAATGGGAGAGGAGTTGTCTCCAGGGGCAGTAGAATTTGCCCTAGAATAGCATCAACTCCTTGTCATAGCAGCATAACTCTGCTGTCACCAGGATCTTCTCAGAGATTTTGTACGGGATTGTGTTTGCCTTCCAAGGTTCAGCTTCATAAAAAGGTTTCTTTCCCTGCTGCTGTTTCCTAGAGCTTCTCACAGATTTATACAGGATGGTATTCCAGCTCTGATATTTGTGCTCTGGGAAATGTGATATGCCTTTTTTGTGTCTTCTCCCAGCGAAGGCTGTGGTGTTCTCTCTCTGTATATGAATTTGGGTTTGGATTCTCAGGGCTTGTGCTGTTCCTGCAGAAGTATGCTTTACAATTGTAATCTGTCTACAGAACTGTGTATTTTAAATTCAACATTATCCTAGAGGATAACTCTCCAGAATCATGAAAGGAGAAATAACAAAGGAGGTGTTGTTAATAGATGTTTAAAATATGAAATAATTGTAAGAATGCAATGGATGTTTTTATCTGTGGTTCCCATGTTACAGCTTGTGTTTGTCAGCTCCTCATACCTGAGCAGTTTTGAGACCTGTGGTTTAAGTGTCATCTGTGATAGGAGGACGAAATGCTTTCAGAATGATGGTGATGAGCATCAGCAGTATCTGGTTTAGAATCTCTTTGCAAGCCTCCCCTTGACAGCCCAATGGCTCTTAGAGATAGCAAGATTCAATGCTGTTCCTAAGAAGGGATTTGAACTAACACCATGAACTTAGGTGGAAACATTCTGGTCTGTACAGGTGAAAGATCTGTTTTGTAAATGTTCGTGAAGTCGAAGTACCACAATTGTAACTACAGAACTGTGTATTTTAAATTCAACATTATCCTAGAGGATAACTCTCCAGAATCATGAAAGGAGAAATAACAAAGGAGGTGTTGTTAATAGATGTTTAAAATATGAAATAATTGTAAGAATGCAATGGATGTTTTTATCTGTGGTTCCCATGTTACAGCTTGTGTTTGTCAGCTCCTCATACCTGAGCAGTTTTGAGACCTGTGGTTTAAGTGTCATCTGTCAACATTATCCTAGAGGATAACTCTCCAGAATCATGAAAGGAGAAATAACAAAGGAGGTGTTGTTAATAGATGTTTAAAATATGAAATAATTGTAAGAATGCAATGGATGTTTTTATCTGTGGTTCCCATGTTACAGCTTGTGTTTGTCAGCTCCTCATACCTGAGCAGTTTTGAGACCTGTGGTTTAAGTGTCATCTGTGATAGGAGGACGAAATGCTTTCAGAATGATGGTGATGAGCATCAGCAGTATCTGGTTTAGAATCTCTTTGCAAGCCTCCCCTTGACAGCCCAATGGCTCTTAGAGATAGCAAGATTCAATGCTGTTCCTAAGAAGGGATTTGAACTAACACCATGAACTTAGGTGGAAACATTCTGGTCTGTACAGGTGAAAGATCTGTTTTGTAAATGTTCGTGAAGTCGAAGTACCACAGGATTTCCTAAATGCGAAAACTGAATCTCCTCTGGTCCTTGACACCATTTTAAATGTGTTAAGAGGTGGCGAAAAAGAGCTCCCAGAAGTTGGAGTATGTGTGGGGGCACAGGATAATCTGCGAAGTCCAGCAGAGCACCTCTGAGTATTTTCATTTGTGGATTGGAAAGAGTTGTAAAATTTTGATGGTTAATATTGTGGATGACCCAAAGCTATGGTTTGGTTAGTGGGAAGGACGAAGGCCTGATGCAGAATAACTGTACCATGTATTGACCTGTGCTAATAGAAAATGTTATCTTGCTCCCCTGGGTAATTTATTTCTCTGGAGAGAAGACAGCTGGTTCTGAGCAGGGGCTTTGGTTCCAAGCTCCTTTCTGGTCACTACTTGAAAATTCAATGTGAGGATTTCGATGTGACTCCTTGGGGAATAGAACCCAACTGAAGCTAAATGAATAAGCAGTGTAGGAACTGGTTGATGGCCATTCCATAGCAATGTTGGTGTTAGTCTAATTTAATTCTGAAATCACTGTAAAATGATTTCAAAAATAGAGCACAACTATCCAGAAGAGGATAGAGAATGAACAATTGAGAAGGAGAGGAAATGTGCCCCTCTGGAGATCACATCTCCAGCAGTGACAAAAGTTGAGTCTCTGCTTTTCGTTTTTTTGGTCCTTGTGCTGTAAAAAATGAAGCTCACAATACATCACATACATACTTTTACATTCTGTGTATAAACATAGCTTAGAAGTCTTGAGTACCAATGGAACTCTCCTTTGGAAGGGCTGGAAACTGCAGCTCAATTAGAGCCTGTATTTGTCAGTAACTTAGAGCTGGGAAAATCATCTTTGCAGTCCTTCTGGTCCTAGTAAGAAAGTGGTGGAGAGCTGTGCCTCCC
>NW_008668545.1:0-16418 GCF_000695815.1 Acanthisitta chloris
TACCGGCTCTAGGTGGGGTGGTGCGGCATGCAGACATCGAGCCGGGGCTGCGGTGATCTCCGCCCGTCTTGTTCGAGGGGAAGGGTCGCGCAGCCCCCGCTCACCACTCCCTCTCATCCCTTCTCGTTCTCCTTCGTGCCTCCACCTCTCCCCGTGTCCGGCGCCTCCGGGCGAGACGGGTGTGGTGCCGTGCCCGTTCCCACAGTGGGGAGGCTGGTGGGGGCTGTGAGCCAGCTCTCCCTGTCCCCTCCCGCTGGCTCCGGGTCTAGGGTCCCATACTGCGTTCACCTCCTTTCTGCTGATGGAGAGGTATCTCGGACAGGGGGAGGACACAGCATGACCTGGGGTTTATAGATGACACTCAGCTGCCCTGACAGATAAGGTGACAGCTGTTTCTCGTTATTCCACTTGAACCTGTAAGCTGACAGCTTGGACAAGTCTCACGGCAGGAGGAAAGTAACAGCACAAATACACATGGCCCAACACGGGATACCACGTACAAATGATCCGCACGCGTAGGGCAAGGAAGGGTGCTGTTGACCGAATCTTAGGTGTTAAATGTTCAATGCAAAGTTGCTATAAAGGCTTGTTTAGTGTTTGAGTTTAGCCCAGCACTTACATTTGTACATCAGGTCTTTAGAGACATCTGAAGTACAGATTCACTAAAGATCGAAGAAAGCTCGTCTTGTAGGAGTTTATCTCCGAGCCATGAATTCGACATGTATCTCACGAGTTCTCTGTTTCTCTGCACAGTTACATCACCCAGACACAATCTTTTTCTTCTAGCCACAGCAGCTACACCTTTCACACTGTTTTTATACTCCAGAAAGGCCAGACTGGAGCCCCTCACCAACGAAAATGCCTTCATCACTACTCCAAGGACAGTCTTACAGCTAACAAGTTTCTGCAGTGGCCATTCAGGGGACAGTCATGCTAAACACAGTTTCATAAAGTGAGGGAACATCAAACTGTGCAGACTGCCTGTAAACCCACTTCCTAACATAATCCTCATCTTCCTCTGAGCTAGCATGAATGTCAGCACCTACTGCCATAGATTTAGGACACCGAAGTTAAAACTCCTCTTCAGATATTAACCTGAGAAGGCTTCAGCAAGATTCTGGACTTCTTGCATCCACAGCTGAATTCTCAGCTGCTTGAATGAACAGATAATCAGGGCTGAAGCAGATGAATTCTAACATGATTTCTAACAGCTTTATTAGCTGTGAGCCAGATGCTTCATATTGTGTAAGTATCAGAAGCCAAGGGAAGAAAGTTAATTAACTCCCTTTACTGGGTGTAGCTGAAATCATCCCTTTTTGAATGGACTTCTAGTATTTACCCACCAAGATGCGTGTGAAGACACATTCCCTGTCAGGAAGTATCACAGATAACATGAAATCCTGGACATTGGGCCAAGCGATCTTCTGCACTCAAATCCACCTCCTCTTGTTATCGGTCCACATCTAGTCCACCTCCTTTTTCCAGCCAGCTCATTAACAGCTGACTGATATATCTAATGGAATCCCCACTGAAGGGAAAAGCCTAACTGTTTAGTTCCTTTTATATGGGTATTTCCAGTGGGGGTGGGGATGGGGATGGGTGCAGAGAAGGTAGTAAACTCTAACTCAAAGAAAGCAGAGAAGGCTAACAAAAGAGAAAATAAATTCTACTTGAGCTAGCATGGATTCAAAGTGTCTTTCTGGGTTATAGAGCTGCAAAGAATGACTTAAACTGTGAAAAGCAACAAGTAATTTTCAGCTCTTTTTAATTTTAGATCTCAGTTTGCTGCATCTTGCTTTAAACCTCAATGAACATGCGTCATGGAAAGAAATTTCAGGGTGTCCAAGACTTTCTTACCAGTCTGGAATCCAGACTGCAACTCCAAGCTTGAGACTGCTCCTACTGCATGTTGTGCAATGGAAAAGTCTGCAGGAGAGCCTGAATTCTGTGTTTAACCATCCCAATAGAGACAAAATTCCAAAATAAAACAAAGGCACTGGTGTTCTGATGCTTCTGTTTCACAGATTTTGACTCCTTCCATCTTCTGTTCACTGAGTAACATAAGTAATTCTTCTAGAAAATTTTCTTCTGGTCGAGTATGGGCTGAAATTACGAAACCACACTTTTCTTGCTTTAAAGCTATTTCATTACTCTGATTAGTTTTTGTGGTGAGTTCCTGCCCATGATGCATAGGCATTATTTTATGGGAAGCCAATGGAAGCTTTGGCTGCCTTAAGGATTATGGGTTAAGGCCCTACATTTGTACTGGTTTACGCCACCGTATGACCTAAATGAGATTAGAGTAATAAATCCTGATTTATTATGAGGGTTTTATTTAGACATGTTTTGAGTATGAGGTCTGCGTCAGGATTAATAGTGAAATGTAACATGCCCAGGCACAGAGAAAGCCCAACAATGAAAGGACATTTTTTCCCTTGAGAAAACTGGTTCCCAGCCCTCTGTTTGGCTTTTGCCAGAGTTGCTAAATGTTGAATGGCACAGAGACGCTGGATCCCAAAGATGGTGACGTAGTCCATGGCTTGGAGATGAGCCCATTCCAATTGAAGGACAGAAGTATTCCATCAGCAGTATTTTCCAAAGCTAAGTACTCATGCTCTGCAATGCAGTAGCATTCAAAAAGCTTGAAACTCAAGGTTTTCAGAATCCAAAGACAAATGAGAAATTGCAGGTTCAGGATTTTCTGACTAATTCATCCATCATGTTGAGTAGGCACTAGTTTAGGTGCCTGCCCTGTAGCTAAATCAGATTGCTGAATCTGTTCCAAGGGAATGTCCATTCTTTTCAGCATCCTGGCCACCATCTCTCATCAGGAAATGTGACATCTTGTCATGTAAGGCACCAGACTGCTTTGGCCTAAGTATTAGATCCAGAAGGTGTGTGCTTACACCACATAGTTAAATTTCTCTATTCCAATAGTCACGTTACAAAATGTGACTTCGAAGCCTTGTAAAAGGCTTCAAGAGGAATCTGCCTTTCCACAAGATCATTTAAATTGAAATGACTGGAGTGTAAGGATGTGAGCTGGTACTTCTGCGAGATACAAAAAAAGAGGACGTGTAAGTGTTGTGACAAATTTGGGTGATTTAAATCATCAGGAATTCCACAGTATCTTTACCTTTTGTCTCATTCAGATTCTTAATACTCCAGCTCTCCACCAGTTAGTTGATGGATCTTGTTCAACTGATCAGATTTCTGTCCCACATGTTTTTTCTGAGTAGCAAGAATTATTTCCTTCAAGATGTTGTTGTTGAGTTTTGTAACCATAGGCCTCTGGGGTGCAGAGCAAAAGAAAATATTGAACCAGAATACTGTTTTATTTTTCTTTGGTTTGGCAAGAGGCCTGTCTATTTGGCAACCTCTCCTGGTACGTGTCAGCTGGGGTGGAACTGAATGGAATGGCTTCATAATTTTACAGATAACTTTAGCAGCTTTAGCAGCTTTTGAAGAAGGATGGACTTTAAGGTCCAGCTATGATACTTCACTTGGTACTTCAGGTTTAAGCCATGAGGACCTGGTATTAATAAAAAACACAATCCAAGAAACCATGAAGCCTCAAAAGAATGAAAAACTTGTCCAGGTAACAGAGGACAAATTCTCTGGACTTCCACAGTATAAAATAAAAGATTAAGATGGTTCAGTGTCTAACAAAATCTTGCATTACTTTATTTTCTTCCCTTCCTAGAAGTGCTCTTTTCTGCAAAACCCTTTCTAAGAGACTTATTTTGAACTACACACTAGTGAGAGTCATTAGGTGCAGAGTGCTTTAGTACAGTGATTCACTAACAGTCTTGCCAGCCAATTAATTAACTGCAAGTGACATCAAAGATCAGAGCTCGAGACCTCTTTGCACAGGAGCAGGGCAGCAATTCAACTTGCAGTATCCAGACACTTCATGTTATCTACTTTTGTTAGTAGATAAGTCAAATAGCAGTGGGACAGCCTAGATAAGCAATTTTTTGAACTCTCCAGGTCCACTCAAGTTTATTTCTTTGAACAATGACCCTTAGAAAGAAAACAGTAACACAAACACTTTGCTTGGAATTGCCCAACATCCCTAGACAGCAGCAGTAGTGTGATGAAGACCAAGCAGTGGCTGAACTTCTTGAGCACTGGAGAGCTGCACGGGAAGTTTGGTCTATTAAGAAGCCTCTTACAATGCTGCAATGCAGAGTTTCACAACCAACCTTTGCTCACCTACTAGCAAGGACACGTGTCTGTGATGCAGTGTGTGTGACCACTGTTCTCTGCTGTCCCTTGTCAACACCTGACCAAGGGAGCAGCAGTTCTCTGTAACTGTTTACAACGTGCTGTCTGCAAAGTGTGAGTTTGCCATCACATCCACAGGGGCACCAAGGGAAACCGGCAATTTGTTGAGTGGAAACGGATTCCCGCTTCTCTGTACATTTTACAGCATACTTCAGGCATGCAGCAGTCTTAAAATCCTGGTGTTTCTTGCTGATACCATGCCATGGGAACCTTTATGCTTGTGTAGCAGGTTAAAGTCTTACAGCACAAGCTGTGAAGAGTTGTTATAGGTCACTGATAAAAAGCAATAGAACACTTATGGCCACTGTGGGTTAATGTTAGGCACAAGCATAATCAGAAAGTTTGTGCTGAGAGCAGAGAGCTGCTGAGTAACCCACTGAATTTATTATTGCTGTACTCTGGCCTCTAGATAGTGCATGTGTGCACTGGCATTGTGGAAACTGAGGGATGGACAAGGAAGGCCTATTAATGGACCTGAGGAAGGCTGGGAAGAGGTTTTCCTTGTCTGCTAGAAGGAAGTATGTATCGATATAGGGGAGATGTTTTCCTGATCTGGGAGATGGAGCCTTCTGTAGTATGTATTGAAATATGCTCTTTGTTATACATATTGTCTAAACTCCTGTTCAGGCCCTTTATCTTCCCCATCTTTGCCTAATGAATGTGGTGGCCTGAGTCCAGACAGCTTCTCTAACAAACTTGCTTCTGTAGCTGTTCAGTTTTCCATGTTCTACCCTGGTATTGAGTAAATTTTCCTTTTTTTCTTGTTTTTTTTCCCCCCCCCAGGAAATACATAGGATCTAGGAGCAAGTGCTAATTTAAAACTAAGTCCAAGTTTATTTATGTTGAAGCCATAAAATTCTCTTTCTGTGCAAGCTGTAACATACCTCTATACATGTACCTTATATTTAGTGCTTGAGCATTTCTTAGTCTCTCTCTTCTTTCCCATATTCACTCTATTCTGTGTTTCTATACGTAGTCAAATCAACACAGACACTCAGTGCTGTGTATCACCTTACTTCTGTAAGCTGTTTATCCAGGATTTCCAAAGCTGACTGCTCCTGGTAGGGGTCTTAAAATCATATCTAGGCACCTTAATCAGTGACCTGATTTACAGATGCACTGAGAACCCACAAATCCCATTCCGGTCAACGGGACCTGAGTTTGCTTAGCACTTTGAAAATCAAACTGCTTATGTTTCAGTACCTACCTGTGGATTTTGGAACACAGCTTTAAGTGTTCAGTGTGGGTATTTTTAGGGCAAGATGGGGTTCACTTCAAGATCTTTTTAAATAGCTATCCAAACTATTAATTCATATTAATAAGCACAATTATGATAATTGTCTTTTTCAAAAAAATGCTAGTTCTGAACTCCTCTTGGGGTGAGGCATTAATAATGGGATAGTGTCAGTATCAGTATCTGCGTACCATGTACACCTTGTTAGTTCACTACATGGACACTTTCACTAAAGGAATCTTTTTCACTCCTCACCAGACATGTGGGGTCCTCCCAGGGAATTGTTCTGGGTAATAAGCACTTCTTGTAATTAGCTTATTATAAATGATAGAGCAAAACATGGCAGTGCTCCAGCCATAACCAAGGTGTGTTTTAAAAACCTTGTTATTTTATGGTATATGACGCTATACATGACCTAGAGATATGTGAAGCATTTCCACCGCACGCTGCAAATGTCTAAACCACTCGGTTTCAGTTCTCACTTCTCAGCCCCGTGAGTCAAACCCTTCAGCCTGCCATAGCACCTATTAATTTATAGATTTCATCCCAAGGGCACATCTGCACACTTGTGAGAAGGCGTGTCTGGTCAGCTGTTTCCACAGTGATGGCACAAATAACAACCAAGAAGAAAAGAACGTGTAGCTGCGTGTATGCTTTGGTGAATTTGGGTATTTAGGGGCTTTTATTTGTTCCTGTATATGCTATGTTTGGAAGCCTGATGTGCCTTTTCTCCCATTCTAGTGAAACATGTTGCAAGAAAAAGAAGAAACTGAATGTGTTAGATTTGCTGTGCAAATTGTGTTTTTCCCTATAAAAAGAAAGGTTTCTGCAATGCAGTGCTGAACTCTTGCAGCTTACTAAAGCGCTTTGAATTTCACGAGTACTTCAAAGTGCTTAAAATGATTTCTAACAAAATGCAGCTAAATTAAGTACTTGCTAGACAGGAAACAAGAACAAAAAATCCTACAAAGGCACGATGTGGCTGCCACTGGGAAAATGTCAGGTACTTGCTTCTTGTAGAAAATCGAACATAACTAATTTAAAATCCAGATAATTTTCCTTAGGGAAAAAAAACCCAAACCAGCAGTAAACTGTTCGGGAGCTGGTGGATTTCTTTGTTTCTTGAGGATGGTAAAGATTCGTGCAGAGACATCAGCAAAGGGCAGCTTTCTGAGCTGTTCCCTGCCAATTGCTGACAAAGGCAGTCCTAATGAATCATTCTGAATTGTGATCATGTGCTACCAGCCCACAGTGAGCTGCCAAAGAGGAAGTGCAGCTTGTTTTCTTTCATTTTCTTGATTCCTATGCTGTAGGAAGATGAAAGGAGAAGGAGGAGGAGGCAACAGCGGCAGCCAAACTTAATAAATAATTCTGACGATTCCTGATATCAAATGGAGGCCCCTGAGTGGGACCCACTGAAAAATGACACCCTTCCGCCGACCCTGACGCCAGCTGTCCCTCCGTATGTGAAGTTGGGCCTGACCATTGTATATACTGTTTTTTATTCACTGCTTTTTGTGTTCATCTACGTCCAGCTCTGGCTGGTCCTTCACTACAGGCACAAGAGGTTCAGTTACCAAACTGTCTTTCTGTTTCTGTGCTTGTTTTGGGCCTCTCTTAGGACTGTGCTCTTTTCATTTTACTTCAAAGACTTTGTCACAGCAAATTCTCTCAGCCCCTTCATCTTCTGGCTTCTCTATTGCTTCCCAGTCTGCCTCCAGTTTTTCACCCTGACCCTGATGAATCTTTACTTCACACAGGTAAGCAACAGATATTTGGTTGATTAAATCTAACAGCATGGTAAAGCATTATTTTGTAAGAATCATGTAAAAAATGTAACTTAAAAATGTACCTTGCCAATACAAAAAGCAAATTTCAGTTGTTTAGTTGGGTACTTTAACTTTTGATTTATATGCAAGTTCTCAGTGTTACGATGAATCTGGAGCTTGAAGTGATCTTTGCAGGAATGGCATTTAATATACCTACTGTCTATAAATTAGGTGTCATTCAATTTAAAGGTGGGGGAAAATGTATAGGAGAGCTTGAAAGCTGGACACTCAAAATGGCATTCTATTATTATGCTTTATTATTGCTGATATTAGACTTTATAAACCTTCTGGCTTACCAGACTAGATCTCTGTGTGCAGTTAGAATTGTGATTTCTAATTCTGCCAGCAAAGCTTCGCCCTCCCCCACACCCGCCCCCCCCCCCCCCCCCCCCCCAGTTTTTCATAACTTAGCTAACATGCTTCTGAGTGAGACTTCTATTATGTGCATCACAATTAAAACTGTTGATCGAGTCCCACTGCAGACCCAAATTCCTATAATGATCCATTTTGCAAACAGCTTTGTTACTGGACCCCAGTAAGTGCAAAGTGCTGTGCAGATATGCACCCTCTGTCTCAAGGACACCCTGATGTAAATGTAAATTAGCTGTATGGTGGGGTAAAGGAAACAGTATCTCCATTTCAGAAAGAAGTCTTGAGAGTGTATCTGTGCCACAGACAGCTAAGAAGACAGATTAATTAAGCTGCACAGTGCCCCAGGTTGCTGCAGTTAAACTTGCTTGGAAATATTTATGGTGAGCTTGGGTATCTTGCACTGGTCCACAGGATGGGCTGTTGGCATGCTGAGGCAAAGAAAAGCTGTTGGGCTTGCCTAAGATCTCACAGGAAGCTTGCAGGAGGGCTAAGACTGGATTCTCTGTCTCCTCAATCCCACTACAGTGCCTGGAGCAGTATGCCAAATCTGCACTCAGGTGATCCTTGTCAAAGTCCACTTTCCCAGTGCAGGAGCAATCCATCAGGAGAGCACCAGCCAGCCCTGGAAGTGCCCAGGATGCTTTGGGTGTTGCCACTTGGAACTAGCTTGGTGCCTGGTGCTTCTGTAGTCCCCATGGTGTTTAACAGTGCTCCATGGTGATGACAGACCTATCAATTCTGAACAGCCTGGCTGGAGAGATCAGGTTGCTTGTAAGAGCTGCCATCCCAGAGCTGAAAAAGCAGCAATATAAGCATGATAGTTGCATGAAGATCACTTGAGTTGTAGAGGGTATTAAATACTTAGCACCACATACACAGTTCTATGCCTAGGTTTACTTCTCTGGATTCAGTGTCTGAAACACCTGCTAACTCACCCCATTCCAATCCCTGGGACTCAAGATATATTAAGGGATTACAGGAACCTTTCATCTACATGCTACTCAAATCCAACTCAGGCATGTGGTGACCTAGGGTTTATCCCATAGCCATTGTGAGAGTCATTTGATAACAGTGCAGTTTCCCAGGGCCAAATGTCCATCATTGCACACAGCACTGAGACTAAGTCATAGCCTTATGTGAGATTCTTCCCTCAGACACACATGTAGGGCTGCCATGGAAGTCTGGAGGCAGAATGCAGTGTGCGGGCTCTTGGCCAAGGGAAGCAGGGGCTGGCGTGAGCACAGAGGGAGCACAGCAGTCTGTGCATTAGTGTCAGCACTCAGGAGGCTTAGTGTTGTGGGTAGCATTCCTTTTGTCTAAGGAAGATCTAAAAAGAGAGCACGCAGAATGCACACATATGTCCTTTTAACTTATTTTTAGCTTTGCTGTCTGATAGCACTCAGGAAGTACAAGTCGGTGGTTGGAAACAGAAAAAAGGCTAAGTCTATTGGTTCTGTCTTTGAGACAATTCCTGCTTTGTCATCCTGAGTCCTCATGATCTTCCTCTGAATCACTCTGTCAAAGAGTGTAAAAGTTACCTGTCTTGAGGAGTTGATGTGAGGCATTTGAGACAGTATTTGCAAAGGACTTTCAAAGTTTGTGATGTGCCTCAAAATCTTTAAAGATCATGGGCCTCTGTAGACAGGCATATGATTAGTATTGTTGTTTGCTTTAGAGCTGGTTGCTCTCAGTGAAATTTCATCTCAAATATCTCCCTGGCCAAAAGAAAACCTTAAGAAATACAAGCACAGCCATTGTAGAAGTATAACATAAGACACAGAGTAAGTGCACATATTTTTAATTCACTGTTATTAATTCTTTACTTCTAACCATTAAATGGTGGTTTGGCTTGAAATTCAGCATCTTGAGACTGTATTTAATGTGCATCTAGCTTTCCACAGTAGGCAAGCAAGAACTAGTGTGAAAGGGGTGGGGAGAGGGAATTTTGTTTTCAGTAATGGCTTATAACTTCACAGACCTGTTCAGAAACAACTTTAATCCTTTTATGCTCTAGAAGGCAGGCAAGAAGGGTCTGCAGCTGTGTCTATTGCATGAGAACCATGCTCTTTAACTGGTGCTTAGCTAAAGGGAAAGCAGTGATCTGTGTATAGTATAGGGACAGAAGACTGGAGGAGACCTTATGGGTCTCTAGAATTTGCAGGTGTTTGTTTATTGTCTGCTGTACAGCAGCCACCATTCCTAATGTGGCACTGCTAGGAAAGCTTTTAGACTTAGATGTGAGAAGAAAAAAGTGATTCAGAAAGTATTGCAAATCCTCCTGGCCAAAAAAATCCACCTCATTTGGCAAGTGCCTGAGGGTATTTTTCAGAATAATAAGCACCTTTGAACTCAACAGAAAGTTAGCCACAACTGTTCTCTTTTTTAATAGGTATCCCAAAGCAACAGGGAAATTTCAGCTGTGTTTTATGTGTAGCAAGACAAATAAGTCCTGATGACAACAGCACAGCAAAGTTTTGTTCCCAGACTTGTGCATAAGCATCAGCAGCTGCAGCAGAAAGAGCTGCAATGTATTGAGGCAGGTTGCTAAAGAAGGAGACCTGTGAACTAAAGGGAAGTTAGAATCAAAATAGTTTTGATCCATAACAAGGAATCTTGGATTAAGAGCCAAGTTTAGGGTCCTTGACTACAGTTTTAATGCCCTACTTAGGGCAGAATAGAAAGGGTGCTGCAGAAAAAGCTTGCATCATATTAGTTCCTTTCAGAAATCCCATACTGGAGAAAATTCACGTGATTTCTAGTGAAATAACTAAATATATTAGAATTTATTAATCCTGTGCCTATAGTCATCCTCTTCTAAAGAAAAAATAATAGTGTGACGTCTCAGGATAAGTCTCTGTCTACTTGGAAATCATTAAAAGAAATCTCAAGTGAAGATGAGATCCAGTAGTACTTTTGTAAAACAACAGCATAACAACAGCAAGTAACTGCACTGTACCAAGCCAGAGCAGCTCCCTGATCCTGGGCCATCAGATAGGGAGCCAAAGTGTGCATATCCACCTACAGGGACCAAACGTCCCATACATATTTGCCTCACATATGCAGCTTCCAGGGGTCTATTTTGCTAGTTGATTAAGCAAAGACTGCAAGGTGGCAAGTAACATATATTCCACTTTAAGTGGCTCCAGAGAGTGAGGATGCCAGGACTGAAGCACACTTTGCCTGTGTCCTGCTTCCCCAAACCGTCCCTGCTCCTGACAAGGGGAGGTTGAGATGAGTCCTGAAGCTCTACAGTCAGTGCTGTGGGCAAAAGCATAAAGAGGCTCTGGGAAATAAAGTAAGCTGCCTTATTTTGGTGCATGTGAGGGGTGGGCAGAGAAGGACTTGCTTCACTTTGTCCTGTTTGCTTAGACTTTACATTTCCCTGGGGAACAGCATACAACTGAAGCAGGAGGGAGGCTAGGCTGAAGGGTTACAGGCTCAAAGAACAAGGTCAGGGCCAAAGACCGTGAGCTACAGAGGACACTGGAAATCCCAGGCCTCCCCTGCAGCCAGGAACAGCAAACAATTTGGTGGCTGTAGGTTTTACAATCAGGTTGGGAACTTCTCCAGGGCCTAGGGAATGTAGTGTCGAGCTAAAAAGTTATGAGACTGTATGGGTGGAGAAGGGCTGGTAGGCAGACTAACCTCTCTTCCTCCTCCCTAACCATCTTCCCTTTTCTCTGGCATCCAGATTGAGAAGTTTACCCTGCCTCAAAGGCAGGGCTGATAAAATCAGGGGCTTTCAAATGAAGAGAAATTGTACCAAGTAAGGCAGTTCAGAGAGCAGCTGGCCATGCCAGAAGTGCCTGACAGGGTGGAGTAAAACCAGCACAAGATTTTCCAAGAGTTTAGGTGTATCTCAGTGGAACTGGGGTAGATGCTAGCTCTGGGAGGAAAATAAAGAGAACTCTCTTCCTCTAACTACTGGGGATAGCATTTCAAAAGTTCTCACCAGTGAGAGAACACTGAGAACTTTTTATTTCGGAGAAATATTTATTTTGTAGTAGAAATTAATAAACCATATATTATAAAGCTTATTATTAATCTAGGGCATGCTTTAGATGCACATAGAACTACTGGGTGTCTAACTACATATAGTAAAGCATCTGCAAATATGTTTGCTATAAAAATGTTGCCTCTAGTATTGAATCTACAGAAGACAAATTGCAACTGCAGACTGGCTGGCTGTCAGCATCTGACATGAGGAATGAGGTCATTTGACTTAGAAAATCATTTGATAGGAAAGCTACACATGAACATTTACTGTGGCTGTCAGCCCCACAATCATCCCTGTCCTTTCAGGACTATTTTTACCAATTTACAGAAGACTGAGTGTGGTAGTGAGTCATGTTGCCCAGTCTGTAGGCCTTACAAACTGTAGAGTTTAGCGAGTAGAGGGGAAACTTGCTTGTTTTAGGGAATGTGATCCAAGTGAAAGAATGAACATGGGAGAAAGAGAGCAAGGGGAAGGTGGACCTGGGACTGACTGGAAGATACACAGCAGAAGAAAGGTATATGTGCTGATGGTCAGGGGCTCTGGGCCTGCGTGAGGCTGTGGCATATTTTCAGGGTTCAAAGAGAAGTCTGCATGGAGTGTGACAAGGGAAGAGAGGGATTGTGCTGAAAGGAACTGGGAAGCAAACATACATGCTATGCTTAGAGAGTTTTTGAAATGAGAGCTGGTAAATAGAGCTGAAGTTCATTCCTGTGCAGAGGGCCAGCTTGAGACATATGCAAGCACTTAACACATACCTGAGGCTTTTTGGTAAGCT
The DNA here is from genome assembly GCF_000695815.1 of Acanthisitta chloris. NCBI lineage: Eukaryota > Metazoa > Chordata > Aves > Passeriformes > Acanthisittidae > Acanthisitta > Acanthisitta chloris. The sequence goes on from NW_008668545.1 coordinate 12,495, forward strand.
GAGCTGTGGCTCCTGTAAAAGCGAATGGATCAGCTAGCACTGGAAGTACAGTGGAGGTTTGTGCCAGCCATCGTATCAAATCAGCTAAATCAGAGCATGAACTGTTGACTTTGACACCTGTTTCATTAATACTTTTAGGGCCAAAGTAGCTCCTGCTTCACTTTCATAATTGTAGCTGGAACCTCCAGCAGCTCCAGCAGCCTGGCCCTGTCTGCTGACTCTGCTGCCAGCAGCTCTGCAGAGCTCTCTGCGGCCGAGCTGCTGAGGGGCTCCCATGCCATCCCACTGCTGGGGCCTGGTAAAATGTCCTTGAGGTCAGCTGTTTACATCAGTTCCTGCAGTGGGAATTTTTCCTGGCTGTATGAAGGGCTTTTTGGAGTCCTTTTGAACTGCTGCAGTTTTATATGCCAGACATATACCTCAGGGGAGTGGAGAAGGGAGTGTGAGAATCTCATTTGAGGTTTCCAATCCTTTGGCAAAAACAAGCAGTCAAAACAGGATATTTCTCCTTTAAAGAGCAAGCAAAAGGGGAAATAATTTTAAGAAGAACTAGGTAACCCTTTAGACATTAGAAAATTAGCAAGGACATTCACTGAGTTTTCCATGTTACTGTTCATCTTGGGGCTCTCTGAAAGATCTTTTTAAAAGGGCCTGCCTTCTGCTTGCTGTTTAGTCTATTCTTAGGAATAGTCTGGTTTGCTCTGGTTTGCTGGAAGACTTGCTTAGATGACTCAGATATTGACTGGAAGCTTTCTCAACACTGCTGTGGGGAGGGGCATTGAGCAACCAGTCTCTTGAGCTAAATGTCTGCTAAAAGCAAAAACCTGCACCCACGCAAGTAAGGTATATTGAGATCAGCTTCTCACATCCTTACTCCCACTGAACAGCCCTTTATTCTGTAACAATCACATTGCTTCCAGCAAGGCTATTTATGAACTAAGTCCCCATCAGTGTTTCAGCAAAGGTGGCAGAGCCTGGCTGTCTGTGTTTCTGCCTAGCAGTAAATTGGTAAGAATTGTCCATGCCCGATACTGTAGCTTTCATTCTATGTAACATCCATTTTCTGTACAGTGTTTGTTTTCTTTCTTAATGGTAATTTTGCTCTGCTAAAATTCAGAACATTTATCATTTGGAACAGATTCACATGCAGAATCAGAGCAACAGCTGTTTTCGTGACCTTGAATCTGGAGATCCTCCTGGATCTGCAGCAGTAACATCACATTCAGTTTTAACTAAATTATCCATGGAGCTCATGCTGGATAGAGCAGTCTAAGATTGGTATATGTGGCAGGACTGCTCTGTGACATTGTGGTGATGAGTGGGTAATTTTATGGGGAACCACAGGAGATGGTATTTAGGAACTTGTCGATTTTCTAGGTTTTTTGGACCCAGAACAACTCATTGCCCACTGCAAATTGCTTGTCTTGTGCAGTTCTTTGCACAGGCTCCGAACACATCTGTTCAGTATGGCTCCTGAAAGGTGTCAACTGTAATAGTACAATATGTGTAAGTGCTATTCACAACAGGTGAGGATTGTGGAATGGCCCTAGAGACAAGTTTTACTTGTTTAGTTTCATTGAGGTCAGGAATCTGTTCCCTCCTGCTTGCTCAGAGTCTCTTCCAAAATAAACAGGGGAGGCAATAAGTCTTGTACAAGAAGCATATGGGAAGTATTTTGAACCTCATCTCTTCTCTAAAAGTGGCAGTTACTCTTTATGCACAGTAGAAGTGCAGAACATACACAAGCCTCTTGTACCTCCCCTTTCAGTAGCAAGTAAGTAAAACAGCATAAATCTTCTTCCTGAACTCCTGTGAGAATTCACGATCCAGGAATTTGGAGAATGAATCACAAAAATCTTCCGTAAGGGATACTGCCAGAGATGTTATCTATTTGAAAACACTATCAATGTTTGCAGAATATTTTTAGAGATTTTTTTTCCTCCAAATTTTCAGTTTTATTCTCAGCCTGCTGAAAAACTCTGTGTTCTCTGCTGGTTCAGATAGTGCTAAGCAGGCTGATGCATCACATAAATAATTTCCATGTCCAGGCAGATGTTTATGGTGAATAGGACTTAAATGACAAGTTGTTCCAGGAGCACTGGAACAAGTGGAGCCTGATTTTCTCCAGATCTGTGTCTCAGGATTGACTCTGAGCTGTTTGCATAAGTGGGGTATTTCTTACGACACTTTGCTATGCATAGAATCTTTATGCAGGATTCTCCTCACAGAGGTCATGTATCAGATGCATTTATAGAGTTCCTTGCTCCTGTTGGGTCAATAAATTTTAGGAGTGTGATAAAAGATCATGTCTTTGGTACTTCAAGTGTTTTTCCATCAGTTCTCTGACAGGAGTATTTTAAGATTTTAAAGGACAGATAACAGATTGACAGGCAGACACATGCCTACACATACACTGTGATCACGTAAGTCCTGTTTCCTTGGGAAAGTATGATAATCATAGCAAATATTATGCAAATTTTAGTAAAGGGCATGCAAAACCAAGTTAAATGGATAAGGCAGGCTAACTCGAGGAGAAAATGATTAGGAAACAACACAGAATATGTTGTACAGCATGGGAAGGGTTTGTAATACTAGTAAGCAGTGTTCTTCAGTGTTAGTTTGAATGAACATTTGTAAACTGAGTTTGTTTGGAAACCATGTTAGCTTATAAAAAAACAGTGATGCTTTCCTGCAATTTTTTAGTTAGCACGATATAAAATATGGTAATATATTTTTGTATATTTTCTGATGGTAGTTAAACACCTGTGACAGATATTACCTAGCTACATTGCAGAAAACATGTCAGTATTTTGTCTTTTCTGTTACAGCAAGGTAACTGCTGGGCCTGAGCTGTCTCTCTGTAAAAATTCTTATTGTTGTATAGTGAAGAGATAGTCAGCAGAAGTCAAATAATACCCTGGGGTAAAATAATAAGTTTGGTTTTTGATGGCATCTTTTTGGCAATATAACATGGATACAAACATATATATCTAATTTCAGGCCAGGGTACTATGAGAGACTCTTCATGGGAACAGAGCATCAGACCTGGTATGAGCTGGTCTATATGACACACATGTACTGTTAGGTCATGTAAGAGCCTGTAATTATTTGCCTCTATGATTATACTGGCATTGGTCTTATTGTGAATACTGATATAAAGGACCGTACTCCTAAGCCAGAGGAAGTTAAAATAGTGGTGTAGACAATTTGTATACAAGTACATCATAATCAGCTGCTGAGTGGTTTTAATACTTTGCTTAGAGCTTGCCTGCCATGGGTAAGCAATCTATGCAAAATCTGTTATGTAATGAGGCCTGTCATTACATTTCTTGTGAGCTGTCAGACAGGACTGCTGTGGATCACGGTGTCTTTCTCTACTGACATGTATGCTACAGTTGATGCAATATTTTTTTTTGTTTTGCAGGTGATTTTCAAAGCTAAATCAAAATATTCCCCAGAGCTACTGAAATACAGGTAAGAACTCAGCAAATACCCAATGTGGAAAAGAGGAGTAGCCATGCTCTGAGAAACACTGCATCATTTATGATTTGTGGTGCTCATATCTCAGCTATTCATATTTATATACCAGTGTTTTATGACGATGGTTCTGAGGCCAGCTTCTTCCCAGGATGTTTAGAAGACTGTGTCCTTTCCCAACACAAGGACCATTATTAGACAGTCACATATTTCAAAGGTAAATATTTCAAATGCCAGCAGAAAATGCCCACCCTGGTGATTCGTTTATGGGCTCTTAACATTTGTGTTGCTAGGCAAATTCAGATCCAGTGCTTTGGTGAAAGAAACGGACTGACAGGGTTGGTGTTTTTTTGACAGGAATGAGGGGGAGTGGGTATGTTTTAACCTGTGAGGTCAGTGGTAATAAAAGACTTAAAAGTTTTGGACAGATGAGAGAAGAGTAGTGAA
>NW_008668545.1:16435-29215 GCF_000695815.1 Acanthisitta chloris
GACCTGTTTGAGAGCCTACAGATAACCTCCTCTGACTCCATAGATTTGAGGTTATGGTAGCTTTGCATTTAGGTGGAGAGATTTGTTTGGCATCTTGTTGAGCAGGAGGAACTGTCAGGAAGTACTTGAAAGTACTCCAAAGGGCAGTAATGTCCAGGAAGCTAAGGAAGAGCTCAATAAATTAATGTTTATTGTGGCAATGCCTAAAAGCCTCAGTTAGGCAATGTGGTTTAGACAGAGGGGAGAGAGGTTGTCTCCATTCTAAAGAAAGATTTTACAATATGAATTCAGGATAGGAAGAGAGTAATTTGAAACTGAAATCTTACTTGCTGACTGTTAGGAGAATGTAGTACTGTATCACCAGGGCAAATAACTTGCTCTGGAAAGTTTGTTATTCTACTGCATTTTGACACAGCTCAAGGGGGAATCATCTGGAGCAAGTGTTTCAGAAGCCATGAATGGCAGTAGAATGGCAGTACAGTGAGAGCAGGCTTAGGGTGGGCTGTGGTTGGACTGGTGAGTGCATGGGACATGACTCAGGAATGTGGGCTCCAGGCTGAAGTGCAGCTTTGAACCTCCCCTTTGCACTCTGGTTTCTGTGGGCAGGAAATCCAGGAGTTTGGGCTGGCAGACAAGCACAGCAGACACCAGCCAGGTTCCTAGCTGGTCCCCAGTGTGTGCCTGCTCTGGTAGTGCACACAGGCAAAAGAAACAAAGAGGATTGCTTTGCACATAGCTTGGGCTGCAAGTCAGGGTGGTATAGGACTTCCGGGCTGGCTTTAGAGGTGTGAGGTAAAATCTGTTACTGATGTTTGTGGCAAGACTTTGTTCCTGAAAACTGCTTAAAAATGTCTATTTGAAGCAAAGGGAGCTAGTGATAGTTTATCAATGTCTATGAAGTGACTACATTAGGACCCTGCATGTAGCTCTTGGAGCATTTCCGTTCCTAGATACTTATGCATTGTGACTGGGATCACTCAGGCACAGACTGCTCTCCCCACAACAGCTTCATGTCCACCCTGACTCTTGTCTACTGAATTTCTAATACAAATCACTCCTGGATCTAGCTTTTGCTTTCTTACTCAGCTCTGATGGTAAAGGTTTACAGTTCTATTTTGTTTTGCTATCTAGATCTCTTAGCATGAATGTGGTTAGCCCATGTAAAAGAGCTAAATAAATAAAGCTGACCTCGTTTCCTATCTTGTACAGGGCAATTGAAGTGGTGTAACATGCACACCCACAGCTAGGGTGCTGAATCTTAATTGTAACAAGCTAGTGAAAGATCATAGACTGACAGAGTGGTTTAGGTTGGAAGGAACCATTAAAAATCATCTAGTCTAACCCCTGTCCCACAGAAAGGGTCATCTTTCATTTGATCGGGTTGCTCAGACCTCAAGGGACAGATAGATGATGGGTGATAGAAAGATATGTGGCCTACAGGCAGGTCTGGAGTCTGCACTTACTGAATCTGACTTTTCTTCATTGCTGAATGTTCATTTTTTTCCCCCCAATTTCTTTAATAAATGTGGAACCTTATTGCCTGGAATTGGTATTTTTGCATCAGGTAATGGCAACACGAATGGGCCAACAGGGAGGTAGGACTGTGGTCTATGTATTGGCACAGGTCTCAGAAATCAGAATCATTTCAGATTAAAAAAAAATAATAAAATCCTATCGGGATCCAGAATCTTAAGCAAAATTTAGTCAGCATAGCCTTTATGATATTAGTCACTGCACCAAAAGAGCTCAAGGTGAAGCCTGTGCCAGCCCAGCTTCATATTTAAAGAGTTTCTCTGCATGTCTCCCTGGTCGTGGGGATTTCTTACAGTCACTGGGTATGGATGAGTCTTGCTGTGCTATGTGTGCATGTCTTGTTAGACACAAGCCTCAGACACTGCACGTTTTTTGAGGAAACCGCATACAAAATGCAGTAGTTTGAAACAGATTTTCCTGTTAAACAAGGCAAAACTCACTGCATTTATCTGAGGTTGATTTTAAGCTCAAAGAAAAACTTAGGGGTGCATCCAGCCTGACACAGAGAGAACAGGACACCCTAGCATGTGCCTTCCCCAGCCAAACCAGATTACACACAGCTCCTTTAAAGAGACTAGACTCAAAGTGGGGATTAGGCACAATAGGCTTTTTAACTTTCACTTGCACTTTTACTGGTGCAATCTGGAAGCATCTCTCCTGCCCTGCTTTTCTGTTTTCTAAAAGAAATCTATGCTTACTCATGCCTTGTAGGTGCTCTTGTAGTTGAGTTGTAAAGATAATTTCTGCCTTTAATCTGCAGCTGCAGAAACCCTAAAACTGCCTTGAGAGAGACAGCCTGCATCTCCATCAGTGCTTATTCAGAAGTTCAGCAACAATGCTTCTGTTGTCAAATCAGGCAGCCGTTTCCCTAGCCACATCATGTTAATAAAGGGGCTGGCAGATCATTATGTGAAGAGCTGCACAACTGACTGGCCATGACAGCTCACCCTGGCACGTACAGGAGTGTGTGGGCATAAGATCATGACTGTGCTTTCTTTCTTTTTCTTAACTCTGTCAAGGAGGAGCCTGGCCTGGAAGCCTCTAAGCCTTGCTGGTTGCAAGCCAGCTTGATACTGCATGAAAGCATGCAGCCTGCACTGCAGCAGAAGGTCCTTCTGACTAAAATGAGCAAAAAGAGAGCATGTACTTACTGTCCCACAGGCAAGGCAGCATGTAAGAGCCCTCTTTTCCTTGTAAACTCAAATCCCCACAAGGGGAGTAGGAATGAGACTATTAAATAGATTTTGGGAGGGGAAGGAAAGGAAGACACATGACCACTATTTAAAGAATTTTGAGATATTAATAAAATCTGTAAAAGTACCACCATTGCAACTGGGAAATACATTCTCCCAAGAAGAACTTCAGGACTGCATTAGACTAAGGAGTTTAAAGGAACTACCTCCACCTGCTTATCCTAAAAACAGAGCCCTGCCCTGGAAAGTTAAGAATGAGCACAGTCTTTCCCCTGAGAGGGAATTTCCATGCCTGACAAGAAAAAAATTACATCCTTGCTCACTGCCAGATATAGCTGGAAAGAAGAGCATTGATTCACAAGCAGGGACTTTTAGGCTTTCAGTTCTTCCTGTTACACATTTAAAATGTCTCAGAGGTATACCCCTTTCTTTCTTGCCCTCTGAAAAGAAGTCAGCTATGCTTCAGCTTCGTAGCTGCATTGATGCAAACCCAAACAAGTATGAATGTGTAATAGAAAAAGGGTCCCGTTGGGTACTTTTAAACAATCAGAACTGGATTCCTCAGGATGTTTGTATGTTTGTTGCTAGCCAAATTCCAAGTTTCCAGAAGGCATGAAAAGCTGTGGCCAAAACTTCTTGTTCAGTGACTGCAGATTATGAACCTTATCAGTAATTGCCTTGGTCAGCAGTGATAATGAAGTAAGCAAATACCTGAAATGGAAACATGCTTCTTTTTGTTTGCTTTATTTTTTTAAGTGGAAAGCTCCACGGCTCTGTGTAGGAGTAAAGAAGAATTAGAAGCAGCTTTCCTTGAGTATGTGGTGTACTTATGTTGCAGGTATCAGTGCTGGGTACGTGTTGAAAAAAAAACAGGTGGAAAAAACCAGTCCAATTCCTGGGCATGTCTGTCACATTTCTGTTCCAGCTCTGCTTCTGTGGTGGTTTGAACAAACCTTTTTCATCGCAGAGAAGGCAAGATGCCAACCCAGAATCAATATGTATGGTTAAATTTCTTTATGTTTCTTTTAAGAGGTTGACTGTGACCAAACTACTTAGAAAAAGCAACGAAGATACTGGGGAAGCAGTAACTCGGGGATTTTTCCTGCTGTTAGACACTTCCCTAATTTAATATGAAATGTGACGGCAAACATCAGCAGTCAGGGATGCTTCATATGGCAGTGGTGGTGTAGTAAAACCAGGGTCAAATCCAGTCCATTTCAGGCAACTCAACCCTTTGAGAGGTTTCTCCTGGCAGTGAGTAGCCAGAGGGTTTGTGCTGTATATGAAGTGCATGCTCTAAGAAAGTACATGTGTAATTTAAGTAGTTTCTAAGAATCGTGCTGTTGTATTTCTGCTGCAAACAGTCTTCCACATTTTGCTGCTTGATAATAGTTTCTTTACTTACAGCTTGTTGTGTAACTGTAAAAACAGGTTTGAAATTAGCTAGGTTAATCTCTCCAGCAATCTGGAGCACTTTGATTTGGGCTCAGGCAGCTGGCTACTCCGTCAGCTGTGGCAGCCCAACACGTGCAGATTTCATTGCTCAGAGTGCAACTTCCATCTCATGACTGACACTTGCAGAACAATGTTGCTAAAACTGTTTTCTCCTCACTCTCCCAGGTTGCCCCTCTACCTGGCTTCTCTTTTCATAAGTCTCCTCTTCCTCTTGGTGAATTTAACATGTGCAGTATTGGTGAGGACACAGAATTCAGAGAGAAAAGTCATTGTCTCTGTCCGGGTGGCAATTAATGACACGTTGTTTGTGCTGTGTGCTGTTTCACTCTCCATCTGCCTGTATAAGATCTCCAAGATGTCTTTAGCCAACATTTACTTGGAGTCCAAGGTAAGGTACATTTTCAGTTCTTTTCAAGTACCTTCTGAGAGACAAGGGCAGTGCGAGGCAAAGCCACAGAATTCTTTCGATCCCCTGAGAGCTGGAGACTTTAAACTTCACTGCTTGCTCTTGGCTGGCCATTCTGTTCAATATATGAATTAAATACTAAGTGGTAGCAAGGGAGCCTTTGGCCACCACCAGTGATCCCAAATATGTGTTTTTGAGGCAGAATTTGTAGAACTTACTGGTTGGAGCTTCTCACAGCTCTTTTTCACATGGATACTGCTTTCTCCAGGTCCCTTGTCTGAAGACCACTTCATTTCAGTACTGCTACATACAAGTGATCTATACTTCAGGATCCTTCAGTTTGTCAAGTCATTGGCTAAGTTAACTGTTTAAGGGAGCAGCATGCTGAAGATAAGCCAGACAGAGAAATATGACTCTCCCTTTATACCTTTGAATGCTGTCCTATAGATAATGAGAACATGTTTTAAAAGACCTAATACATTATAATTTAGTCAGCTGGGGAGAAGGGGAAAAAGGTGTCTCCTATTACTCTACAGAATGTTCTTTAAAGAAATATTGTTAGGTTTATAGCATTGGACACATCCAGTGGTCAAGGTGCTGGGTGGCATCACATAAAAATGCAGCGTTTACTATAAAACCAGTGAAGATGTTTTGTATCTATAAATAATGAACCAAGGCTTTCAAAGGTCCTTGCATTTGCAGCAGACAGCTAAATCTTAAATTACTAGTTTAACTAATAACACATTGCCATTACCACAATGAACCTTTTAAAAAAGTAAGTTTCAGCTGCTATTTAGAAAATCTTATAATAAAATTCCTCTCTCCGTTTACTTAATCAGATGAAATTAGCCCATTTCCTGTTTAATCAAATCTGGCCGTACTGCACAACAACTAAAAGTTCAGGGCTGAATAGAAGATTTGAAAACATAGCTTAGTTTGTTTTGCTTCTTCCAAGCCTGTCATTTGCTGACCAAAGGGCACAGGCAATGGATTATTTTTACTAGTAAGAAAAGTTTTTCTGCTGCTGCAAATCACAGAAGCATAAATCTCTGTAACAAAGCAGTGTTAACCTAAGGGAGGTCTTGGTAGACTACTTTGTTCTGCTTCCTCCTCCTGCAGGAAACCTGATCTTCTTTACTTCAAGCAATTTCACAAAATCCAAACAAACTCTAACATTATTTGAGACAGCAAAGGACAGAATGCTCAGCTGATGAAAGTTTGAATGTAGAAATGAGAATTAAAGAGTGCTTTGCTCCATACTGCTGACCTGAAATGGGAGTTCCTCTGGGGACTTCCAGTAATGTTTGACTGCACATACTTGAGGGATACAGATGGCTGGAACTGGCAGTGGAAAAACATCCTGGTTTAATCTGCTACTGTTATGCTGAAAAAAAACTAGCTAAGGAAGAAAAATCCATTCTCTACAGTGATATGACAGAAATAGTGTTGGAGATAATGCATGCTTTGTGCTGCATGCAGATAGGCATCAGTACTGACAGCCTTTAATTTGCATCCCCCACCTGCTGGCATGTGCTGTCTGATCCCATGTGAAAACATGTTCATCTCCATGGCCTGTTGTGCGGGACCATCCTGGTTCTCTGTGCCAAAGCTATGACAGTGCCAAGGAGGTGCACAGCCCTGCCATTAGGTGCTGACTTGGGCCAGTTCTATGCTGGCCAAAAGCATCATGTACTGGGACATGCCACCCACTTGAGGCTCCCCCTCTTTTCTGCAGAAGCCTGTGACAGAGAAATAATTCCTCTGGCTTTATTCTGCTGTGCTCTTCCTTTCCTGAGCCACTAAGTATATTTGATTGCCAGCAAAACCAGGACACTTTTATCCCTTTTTGTATTTGATGGGATAGAAGTTTGTTAAATCTCTAGCACATTTAATTATTAGCTATTAAAGAATGGCAGCTATGTAGGGTTTCTGCAGAAGCCTGTGACAGAGAAATAATTCCTCTGGCTTTATTCTGCTGTGCTCTTCCTTTCCTGAGCCACTAAGTATATTTGATTGCCAGCAAAACCAGGACACTTTTATCCCTTTTTGTATTTGATGGGATAGAAGTTTGTTAAATCTCTAGCACATTTAATTATTAGCTATTAAAGAATGGCAGCTATGTAGGGTAGGGAACCCCGTTCTGCTCTTTGCTTCTGCTATCTCCAGTCTGTAAATGCTGCTGAGCTGGGACATGGTATGTGCCAGTCAGCAACTTCTCTCTGCTCTCTCACCCTCAGTTTCCATGACAGCATCACTGACTTGTTAGTATCTAAGGAGAACAGAGAAGTGCCTAGCAAACATTTCCTCTTTGAGGCATTTCTTGCTTGCTGATCTTGCCACAGCTTTCACCACTGGCTGGTATGGATCTGTCTTCAATTCCTGTGTAGCCTTTTGGCTCATTCCTGACATGGCTGCAGGTTATGGCCTGGTGAATGGTGGTGGTTCCAGCACGTCATAAGCAGGGATTCAGAGACACTGACTGCACTGGGGATTCTGTAATACTTCTGAGCCTGACTGTTCCTTGAATTAATGTTATTTTTCTGGGAAAACAGGCAAAGTAGTTTTAGGCAAGCTTTTCAGACTACTGCCTGAGCTCCTCTTAACTGATGCTCCCCAAGGAGTGCAGATGGAGGAGCTGGGTTGACAAGAGCTGCAGGCACAAGAGCCAGCAGCTGTGGTCACTCTGCCCATGGGCCCTGCTTCCACTTTGTCTCTGTCCTCTGTGTTGACATTAGCTAAGGCAGGATGTTCTGTTCCCGTCTGTGCTGTGTTTAACTGCTGACTGTTACAACCTGCTCTGTACTTAGGAAATAGGTGCACAGCAAGCAGTTGTAAAAAGATGCAAGGTTGCATTATGCTGCCTAGCCAGCATCTGGTACAGGATGCTCTGTAGCTAATGCAGAGCTGAAGGCTAAATTCTTTTGCTCCACCTGATACCAAGTGTGATTCTTAAGTGTTTTCATAGCTCTGAAAATAGCACTTGTTCAATAAATTGTAGGTATTAGCCACAGCCCATTTTGGCAAATCCTGGAACTGCTACCATTGCCTGGAAACCACTGTACTGATAAAATACAGGAATATACATAGTATAGGATATACTGACCAAAGAAGGGAAAAAAGTAGTCAGTGGCATTAGACAGAGTTGCATGACAACCCTTGAAGTCCATGCAAAGCAATCTTGTTCTCTACTTCCCTTATGAAAAATAACCTGTGCTTAAATTTCTTCCAGGGCTCATCTGTCTGTCAGGTGACAAGTATAGGAGTGACTGTTATACTACTTTATACCTCACGAGCCTGTTACAACTTGTTCATCTTATCATTTTCCCAAACCAAGAAAGTCAACTCTTTTGATTATGATTGGTACAACGTATCAGATCAGGCAAGTATGAAAATATCTGCTAATGAGAAAACCTCATTCCGTATGTGATGACTGGTCTCCTAAATGCTCTGACAAGAGGAATAAATATATATTTTTTTTTCTTTTATTCAATGCACTATGATTGTTTTGCTCCAGGAACACAAATTTCTGGTAATTTTGTCACAACAAGGATAAAAACTCTAATACAGTGCTAAAAGAAAGATGTGGAATCATAGAATTGTAGACTTTTAGGTATTAGAATGGTCCTTATAGATCATCTCATCCTAAGCCCCAGCCCTGGACAGGGACACCTCCTCACTAGACCGACCAGGTTGCTCTAGGTTTCATCAAACCTGGCTTTGAACTGCTTTCAAAGTACTACCTCCCTGAGCAACCTGTGCCACTGTAACCACTAGCCAAACAATTTTTTTATAAATCAGTCTTTTGTTTACCTTCATTTTACTGTCAAAAGAAAGAGCACCTTTTATTAAAAAAGACAGGTATTTTGTCCATTATGAAGAACATATTGTACTTGGAGAAGCAGAAAAACAATACTTTATTCCACTGAGATGCTCAGTTCTGAAGCCATCATAAAATCTCCCATTACCATCCAGGGCTGTGGTATTATTTACCTTAAATTTACCTCATTAGTGTGATAATTTCTGTGGTTTGAGGGTAAGGCTAAGATTCTCCCAACCTTTAATTGCAAGTGACTATTTAGATTGAAAACTAATGGTGATAAAAACACTAAAGGAAAAAGTGGGGGTTTCTTTTTTGAATTTTATGAAATTTGGGCTTCCATCTCCTTTCTCTCCTTTGGAGCTTGTAGTTAGGTCCCAGTAATTTTCCAGCTCTGTCAAGGTTAGGCAAAATGGAAGGCCTGTGTCTGGATCATGAGTATCTTTTGTTTGGCCTCAAAATCCCTGACACTTGATGTCTTCTCATCCTCTTAGCAAGCACCTGCAGACCAAAAGCATCATTCCCAGCCGCACAAGGGCCTTGTATTGCCACGGTGGCCAAGCAAACCTGGAGCCATTAACAATTTTCTGTTGAGCAGTAGATAAAATTCTAAATAAGAAATAGGTAAACAGTAGGGTAGGACTGCCTAGAGGACCTCATTATGAGTTAGTTGAATAGGGTCTGTCAAGGGACTACAAATCAACCCTGCTGTGGTGCAGAGGAGTGCAGCTAGGTGCTGCCACTCTGTGTAATTGGAACACTCAGGTTTAGGCAGAAGGGCACAAGACTCTGACTCCTCACCTGAATCAAACATTTTTCCTCTTGTTGTCAAGGCCTGGAGTGTTGCTGCTGCACCTGCTAACCCCTTGCAGGGCACAATCCTTGTGCTGACTCTTACAGTCTGGAGTAACAGGGGGCTGGGACTTTGTGACTAGACTATTTCTGGTATTTCCCTGTGAAGGCAGAGGTTGTTCAAGCTAACAATGTGTACCAATCTGAACAGAGACAGGCCTTTCATTTTAAAAGACAGAGGCCCTTGAACATTGATGGTTCCCAGCCCAAAAAGGACTGGAAAACTAGTTTCTCATTACCTGGACTTGACCACTTGATCAAATGGTTGCTTGTCAGGCTCTTAAACTGGGAAGACCCTGCATTAAACTGATTTTGCTGAAGGAGAGAGAACAGGAGGAGGAAAGAGAAATCTACCCAAGACAGCATATTGATTTTTTTCTGTATGCCTTTAATCATTAGCCAGGTTAACCTGACTCTACTGAAAGGAAATTCTGGCCATGTTGTCAAGCATTATGGCCACTTAATTAAAGAACTTCATAGGAAGACACATTGCCTCCTGCACCATTAAATGACCTGCCATCTTTAAACACTTTTCTCTTTTACTTTTTTAACAGGCAGATCTGAAATGCCAGCTGGGAGATGCAGGTTACATAGTGTTTGGAGTGATCCTTTTCATCTGGGAGCTCTTGCCTACTTCCTTGGTTGTATATTTCTTCCGTGTCCGAAACCCTACAAAAGACCTGGTAAGTGGAATTTGTTAGGCAGGCCTGGAGGCCTCAGCTTCTGCAGGAGCTTTTGCTTCTTTACATTCTGACTTTTCTTTTTCAATGTGTCCTTGGCAGAATAAAAGAAACCCAAACTTCCCACTTCTTTATGCTAATTCCTTATGAAAGAAACTCATCATATTTACCCATATGGAAGGCAAGGTGTTTGTCAGGCAGTTTATCTTAAAAATCAAAACCCTAAAATTTAGGGGCATCTTCCTTTTCAGTTAATACAGGACTGTACTGGAGTCAGCAGAAAAGGAGATCGTTATTCAAATGTGCGATCTTTCATCACATAGAAAATGGTCATATATAGATGTTTTTCTACACAAGCCAAATATTTACGCTCAACATCACAGTAAGAGGAAAGCTGAAAACAACACCCTTAGAAAGAAACAAAAGCAGCAAGGCAAAACTGAACTTCAGTGCAAGGATACCACAAGAGGGAGACCAAGGGCCACAGGACTTCAGGCTAATGCATTCAGTGGGCCATTGCAGCAGTTCAGTTCCAGGAGTTGAAGATACTTGGCCAGAAAGCAAGGGGTTAGAATTACACAATCCCTCCTTTAGTTAAAAAATATCTTAACAGCAACACTGATTTAGTGAAAAAATCAAAAGTGTTCTTTGTTTTTAATAAGGAACAGTGCTGAGAAACAGTTTTTCTTTGGCTTTAGATTTCGTTCAGGACACCAGAGACAAAGGTTTGAGAAGAGGCATCCTGCATTCAGCAGTGTTCAAATGGGAAGCTCCTTTCCACAGACAAGTATAGGCTGATATGAGCCGTCTGTCTGCTTTGGTGCAGCCACAGGGTAACTGCAGTGTGTGGCCCTTTGCCAGCTATACCTTCAGCCAGAGAAATGTTGGAAAAGAGAACATGACAGATAACGATAGGTGCAACTCTTTGCCAAAGTTATTTAACATGTAAACATCCAAAATAGAGGGGGAGATGAAACTGCTCTCCTGCTTAAGGCCAGGGAGATGGCAGCATCCTGGCTTATCCACAGGCACAGGGAGCCCTGTTTCCTGGGGATGGAAGCAATGGGTCAGTGAATGAGGCTCAGCTGGGTCCTAGATGTCCTTCTGCACTATTTCCAGAATCAAACTAATTTTTTAAATCTTGTGTGTTTTCTGTTTTGATTCACAAGGAAATGAAAGACAAATGCCTTGTAAATGAAGGAGTTACATGCAGACTCCTTTCCCTGTGTCAACGGATTTGGTATCAAATCCTTGGGATTTGACCCTCAGAGTAGTATAGGGCAGATACTGAAATTGCTCAGCAAGGTCCTAAGGGGCTTTTCAGCCATGGTTTCACTAAGCAAGGTGCTAAGCATGATCAGTTCCTGAGGCAAGGGAGGTAAGGCACCAGGAGAGAGGGTTACCCAGGTGGGACATGAAATCAAATCTCTGAGGTGTTTCATATCCTTCAGCTCCTCAGCTGCTTCCTTACTGCTCACTTCAACTCAGCTGGCTGAAAGCACAATGTGTGCAGGATGGACAGGAATTCAGCAGACAGGTTAGATACAGACTGGCGGTGGTTTCAGAAATGGGTCGTGTTAGCTAATGAAAAGGTGTTGAGATTACTATGCTGGTAGAGATGACCAGAAAATGCAAAATTATTTCTGTTGCCTACAGCAAACATAAAATTGCCTTTTTGATTTTGGAAACCAGGAGGTAAGTCTGCAGTGACTTCATTTAGAAGTCAGGCACGAACCTATCTGCTGCAAGTACTGACTGAGGTTTCCCTTCCCTCAGGCCAGCGCAGGAATGGTCCCAAGCCATGGCTTCAGTCCCAGATCTTACTTCTTTGACAACCCTCGCAGATACGACAGTGATGACGACCTAGCATGGAATATTGCACCACAAGGGACACAGGGCAGGTGAGATACAAGAGGCAATCACTTGTTTCCTGAAACAGAAACTGAAAGAGGAAGAACACTGACACACTGCAAAAGACTGATGTAAATTGTCTTGTGTAAATCCCAGGGAGGTGAAGGGAAGCAAACAGGGAAGCTGAAGTGGAAAGGCAGCAGCGAGTGACTGTAGGGATGTGAGGGCCCCATAGAGACTACAGGGACACAAGAATGGAAACGGTTGCATCATTTAAGAGTTGTAACAGCATGCTGCTCTTTGAAAAACTTGGGTCAGGGCTTTGGGTTGCATGCTTCACCCTCTGTTTCTTTCAAGAGTGGCCTAAGAAGTGCCATTTACTCGTTAAAGTGTGGGAGCAAGGCAGCCTGGAAAAACAGCTGTCTTACTGCTCAGGGAGAGCAGGGAAAACTTCGACAGTGTAGGCAGCAGTTTGTGATGGTGGTAGTGAGAAGCCTCTCAACTTATATTGCCCTGTTACAAGCTAAATGTCTGGATGGTTACCTGAAAGAAGCATTTGCTTTCCTGCATACTGAAATCCCATGCAACCCAGACTTGGCACAAATAAATCTCTTTTCTCTGTGCAACTGGAAGCTTTTCACAGTTCACACCAAGAATGATAGCACCCAATTCAGAGAAGGAAAGGCACTGCTAGGACTCTATCCTGCCCTGAAAGGAGGCTCAGTTATGTTTTACACATTTGCTGTTCCTGTATCTACACTATGCAAGGAGTAAGTTAGTGTAACCACTCACCTTAAAATGCTGGCCAGCTTGCTAACCCCGGTTAACACACCCAGATCTGGTTCTTGGCCCTCATTTAGCTAAGACAGCATAGTCACTGTGTCTGAGCACACAATGTGATTCAGTAAAGTTAAATATTCACTATTTACAGTTATCAATCATCCTATCTCTGCATTCATTAATTTTTCACTGTCGTGGTTTAACCCCAGCCAG
>NW_008668545.1:29292-63820 GCF_000695815.1 Acanthisitta chloris
TAAAAGCTACAAAAACTCATGGGTTGAGATAAAGACAGTTTAATAGACAAAGCAAAAGCTGCACACACAAGCAAAGCAAAACAAGGAATTAATTCACTGCTTCCCGAAGACAGGAGGTGTTTAGCCATCTCCAGGAGAGCAGGGCCCATCACGCGTAATGGTTCCTTGGGAAGGCAAATGCCATCACTCCAGATGTCCCCCCTTCCTCCTTCCTTCCTCCCACCTTATATACTGAGCATGATGTCCTATGGTATGGAATATCCCTTTGGTCAGTTTGGGTCACCTGTCCCAGCTGTGTCTCCTCCCAGTCTCCCATGCATCCCCAACTCCCTTGCCAGTGTGGCAGTACGGAAAGCAGCAAAGGCCTTGACTCCGTGCAAGCTCCGCCTCTATGAAGAAAGTTAACTCTACTTCAGCTCAAACCAGCACATTCACATAATAACTAAGCCCATGGAGGATGATGGAAGTGGTGTGTGCTACCCTAGAGCTACAGTTGCCTTCCCTTCTGCCCAGAGGCATCAGGGGATCAGCCACACCGGTAACAAGCGTAGCTCCCAGGGAACCAAACCAGCCATGTGCATTGTCTCACACTGCTTGTGGGAGAAAAAGCCAGCTGGCAGAGCTGCTAGCAATGCTTCAGTCCCTCAGACAAGGACACAGGAGGTTTTGCCCTGTCACTGATAGGCCTTGCACTGCCAGGAGTTGGCAGGAACAAGCAGCAATGTTTCTGGGATTTTCAAACACCTTCTGGAACAGCAAATCAGAAAGGGGAGGGTCTTTGGTAAATGAGGAGGATCAGGAAAGAGAGATGAGCTCAGAACACCTGGCCCAAATGAACTGATAGATCAAAAAAATAAATAGCTGCCTGAAGCTCTGGTTGGGGTTTATTTTTGCACTCCAACGTAAGAGCTACCTCTACATGATTTGCATTTTTCCCACATTCACTAACCAGGTATCTACTGAACCAACCTGCCAATCACTAATTATTCTGTTTTCTTTCTAAGTTTCTCTACAGACTACTACGACTGGAGCCATCAGAACAACAGCTTCATGGCTTACATAGGATCCCTCCAACAAGATCCAGCACTGGACACAGACAGGCCAAGCCCTATATAACTTCAATCAACTACAGCATTCTAGGACATTCCAATACTTAAACCAATGTTCTGAAAAGCAAAGCTTAGCAACTTTTCTTCAGCCTTTTGGTTTTTATAAATGTTCCTATGCACAGATAAATGAAGAACCTTGCCATGAGCTTTTCATAGTTCAAGGAGAAGTATAAGCTAATGATTTAAACTTTGAAGACTGTTCCAATTAATACCTTGTTCTAAGCCATGGTATTTTTGGCTTTGAATAGAGTTGTTAGAGGGTATAATTTAATCATTTTATGCTCAGTTTAAAAGAGCAAATTTCATGAAGTGAAATGGCATAATTATTTTCTAAGTGTTTTTATTTTTACACTGTGTATTAGGTTAGAAATACATGATTATGATGAATATACTGTAAACACATGAATGGGTTTTTCAAATGCATGACAGTTGCAATTCTTACATGCACATAAAAGCCTGTAAGGAAAAAGAACATCAACCCGATTAAATACTGTCTTTTCAAGTTATTGCTGCATTCTCAGAGCACAATTTACTCTTATACTGCTTACTCACTGTGGCAGGATAGTTGGAGGCCAAAAGTCATCTGTACTCTAGCTATGATCTCAAAACACGTCACATTTTTCTAGGTAAGTGAGAAAATGGTATCTTCTCAGGAGCCTTAGGGACAGTCTCAGAAGAGCAGAGATGGACATCTGCTCTGACTGGAGCATTGTGAACTAACTGCAACACAGGCCAAAAAATTGTATGTTTGAAAAATTAAAGTTACATGATCCTCTGTATCAATCAGATCTAGATATATTATGTAGAAGAGTAAGTCAAATACTGAGCCAGGGAGAGTGATAGAACAGCACATACTTACTTATTAAGAATCTGGCAGTAGTCTGTGCAGTAGAATGGATCAATCTGGAAATAGAACAAGAGCCAGGAGTACAGAAAGCAGAAAAACCTCAAGTGCACCTAGAGGATTAAATTCTGCATAATGAGCAGAGGATCAGCAAAGCTGTGCTTCAACCTTCTATTCTCAGGGACAAATTTACTGGCGTGTGGTGGAAATGGTAAATAAGTACCATTCTAGGATGTGACATTTGCACAGAGCAGGACTAAAAGTAATTATTACTCACCTAGAACAAACAAGAACCCTGACTCTACTTCAGATCTTATTGTGCCCAGTGCTTAACTCTGAAGATCTCTGCATCCCCAGCATCTCCTTCTCCTTTCCTATGTGAAACAAATACCATAAATCAATGTACATTGGCTTAAGAGATAAACATATTCCTTCTAGCAATCTTTACTTCCATACAAGTAGTTCATTTTGAGGTGTACTATAGCATTCCCAACCCAAATGGCAGATAGGTTTCACATTTTCCTAATGCTTGACTTCAAGAAGTAAAACTAGTCAAGAGCTCTTGTAGACATTTCGCAGAGAATATACAGGGAGAAAAAAGGGATGGGGAGTAGATCTGATCAGATCAGCTCAAAAGCCAACAGCATAGTTCTGCCACACTCGTATCACATCTTTCACAGGGTCTTGGGGTTTTTGTGGTCAAGTCAAAGCACGAGCCTTGCCTCTGGCAGAAGTAAACTCTTTGCCCTCCCAAAGCTTCCATTACCTTACTTCACTACTTCCCATATGTTCATTGAAGAAAAAACAGCCAATTAAACTATCAGTCAGCAATTAAAAAGGTGCCACAGGGTTTGTGAGAAGAACAGAAATTTTATTAAACCCTTTGGAGTTCTACAATCACGTCTGTACAAAACTGCCTGGAGACCCAGTGCAAGAGAAGTTTGCAGGAACTACGTTTTCTCCACAGTAGAGAGGTGCACAGCAAAAATCTATTTAAAGAGAATTCGGCACTTAAAACAAGCTATGCCACAGTCTGCATCCAAAAAAGTGGAATGGCAAGTGACTATAACCAACCATAACAACAAATTAAAAACTCTCAAACACAGGAGAATGAAACAATCTGACAGGCAAGATCATCAATGTAAATCAGTACAATTATCATCTCTGTAACAGGTACTTACCCACCCAAACTGGGGATGAAATGTGCATTAAATTTTTCAGAAGATAATGTGTTAAAAATGCAAACATGGAAGGAGACAGAGCCGTGGAAACCATTCCGGAGAAATAATTTCACACGAAGAGCCCCACAGGGTCAACCAGCCCCCAAAAATTTACAAAACTGATTTTTAAATCTATTCTAAGAAAGGGACAGAACAGACCAAACTTCATTCCAAACCAAGCCTTTTTGTCTCTTAAAACAATTGGACATAAACAGAGGCAAACTTTGGCCATGGCCATACAGAAACATACTGTAATTCCAACACATGGAACTCTGACGTGCAGACACACTAGAGTGCACTGTCAACAGCAACAGATAACACAGCTCACATTCATCTTTTGAATGAAATGGAAAGTGAGAATGAAAACCTGCTCAGCATCTTGAGCTGAAATGACTGGCACAAAAAGAATTTACTTTATATAGTATCTACCAGGTGTGGTTGAAAGGTAAATGAGAAGCGCACACACAATTTTCAAATGAAATCCCAAAAACTACATTCACAAAGTGAAGTTGTAGCAGAAAATACTTTAATTTGCATTTTGTAGATTCAACCATAGCAAAGATTCAGAAGTGTTTAGATCTCAGTAAGCAGTTCCAACATTGATTCTGATTTTAATAAATATTACATTTTAATAGGCTAAGCTATATGGACAAATTGTAAAGTGATGAGTTGCTGATTGCTACTTTATAAACATGAGCATCAAGATTATTTACAACATATTACAGGTCATTTCCCAGAAAAGCATGGAGCAAGGTCAGATAAAGGCAACCCAACCGTCGAAACACAACTCAAGAAAGTGTGGCACAGTGTATTTCATGCACATACAATGACATACAGCACTGATCATCAGCTGAAAAGTAGGAAACCATTTATTTTTCCATCTTACACAAGTCTCTGCATTTCACTGGTTTAAATCTATATTCTCACCTTCCTTCTCAGGCACTGAAGAGCAAGTTGTTCAGCAAGAGTGTCCTACTTTTTACCTATGCAGTTTGCACCAAGTCTGGGGGTTTTTTTTAACCACTTCACACAAGTCTTCATGACTTGGGAACAATTAAATATTTTTGTCTTTGTCCTCTCATTACCTCTGGGATTACAATCATTGTGTCATTTGTACAAGGAAATGTACTCTTACTCTGAAATGAATGGCAGACAATGTTGACAAGCTGATCTCCAACAGGGAGCTGGACTTTAAAATATTTTACAGGTAGGGACAGTGTAACTAACCTTATTCTTCAGTATAAAAACAGAGCTGTAAATGTCTAAAATTTAATTTAACATATAAAGAACTAAGTCATTCAACTCACACAGCAAAACTCCATAGGCAGCATAGTCACAGAATGTACATCAAATACAGTAAAAAAGATGGTGACCGGAAAATGGTTTCAACCAGATTTGCTAGATAAAAAAAATCTTATGTCTTATCTCTACAATGACAGTGAAGTGAAACCCCTTCCATATTTGATCATCAAGCAAGATGTACCTTCAACTGCAACAGAACTTCCCCATAAACAGAACTGGCTGTTCAGTTGCATTCCTGTGCTGTTCCACACACACACAAAACAAACATGACACAAAGAAAAAAAAGAAAAGCTTCCCATCTCCTTATGTCTTTACCCAACAGTATTAACCTTGCCTGCATTGTGCCAATGAGGGCTGCAAGGAGCAGGTATCCAGGACTTGCGTGCCTGAACCTCTCACCTATCCCATGAGCAAGTGCATGATTCTGCTTCAGTGTCTGTAGATTTTAGCCAGGCACAGGTAGAAAACAAAACCAAAACAGCAACTGCATCCCCACACAAGGAGGTTGGAAGCAGTTCACTTTCCCCACAAAGCAAGGGGAAAAAAGGAAGAAAACATTTGAGACTCAGGTCCTTCCTGGGGCAGTGCAGATAATACAATTTTTTTCTCCAACTACAGAATCCTGCCTAAAGCTTTAGGCACTATAACGTATTAACAATACAGATAAATCCCAGCTATACAGCTTTCCTCACACAAGTGAGCCTACAGGTTCTAGCCCTTGCAGGTCAATCCAAAAGGCAAGGGATTAACGGCCAACTGAAAACTACACTCTTCCAATATATACAATTACTCAGGAGAGTTGGATACTCAGGGTCTAACTCATCTACCAAACACAGCTGTTCACACCTGAGCTAGTTACCTAGATTCCCACTTTAGTTTAATGGAGAAAAATAAACTCTAGGGTGCAAATACAGAGCTTGGAAGAGACCAGATGAATCCACCTAGAAGTCTCCTGCTCTTCTGCATTAACTAGAAAGCCTATGATGACTTGCTCAGCCATGGGTGCCCACAGGCTAGAGAGGCTACTAGGTAAGCACATAAGATCCCCAGACTGGCATCAGTTTTCCCTAACACCACATTCAATTACCTATTGGCTTAAACAGGAACTTTCAACTGTTTCATTGCCAATTTGTGCAACTATCACCAAAACTTAGTGAGGGTGGTTTGGTTTTTCATTTGGTTCCCCCCCCTCGCCCTTCTCTTTTCCCACCCCCCCTTCATTTAGCTTAGTTATCCCAGTTTGACTGAAGGGCTTTTACTTTCTAAAGAAACAGTATTTTTTATAAAAGCAAGTGTCAGTAATATAGTTGTCTCACTTCCAGTCAAGTAGAAATTTGAGGCTAGTCTGGAAACAAAGGACAGAGAGCATATTCCAGCCTTCAAAAAATCTCAGCAGTAAAGGAACACATTATGGAAGCCAATACAGTTACAATCAGCTATATAAACAGGTCACTCGATATCTGGTAGGGTGAAAAATGTTTAAGAGCACTTAATTTTGTGAAGACTTATTACTAAAAACAAGAGATGTATCTACACTGTACTAGCACTTCCTACATTCGTAACTCCTAACTTCCTTTGAAACATGCTGGTTGAAAAGAAATTATTACTTCATTTTAAATTTAAACCAAAATTTGGTTGCTACTAATTGGTAATGCTGTTTCTGGATTCTGGTTTGGACACTGGTAAGTTATCACTGACATTTGTGGACAATGATACATGAGTAATTTCTTATATTATGAAAGTACTGTTATTAACATACCCGTTTTTATATGCTGAATATCCTTTCAAAGAAGATACAGTATGGGTTTGCATAGATAGAGTATGCAGTATTAAATGCTAGTATGATTATGGATTTTTAAAACCTCTTTTTTTTAAAAAAGTGACTACAAAAACAAGTTTGTAGTCACACACAACCCATAAAGAGCAAATTCATTTCCATGGCTCAAAGACCGAAGTGTGCTATTTTAACAGTTTAGACATTAAAAAGACCATTTCTGGAAACTGAACTTGTGATTACAGTAATATGGAGCAAATGCAAACTTGACTGACTGAGGCTTTTCAGCTAGCAGCACTCCACTAACCGTCTCCCCCTGCCCTGACTCCCACCCCCACGCAAACACAGGTAGCCAAGGGGTTGCAGAAGAGTAATTTTCAACTGTGCTGCATCAGAGACAAGGTAGTTATCTTATACAAACAAGGAAATTCTGAACTGCACAACACAAGGAAAAAAAAGTTGGTATCAGTATGATGCAAAGGAGCTCAGTAGGAAATTAAATTTTCTGCTCAGTAAATTTGCTGGTTTTAGAGTAAGTTTCGTTATTACAGTAAGAAGCCAGAACTCAGCAAGAGCCTTATTTTTCTTTTTGCAGTCTGGGGGTTTTCTTTGTGTTTACGTTGGGGTTTTTTCCCTTCTTTTTTGTCAGACAGACTGAATCCTCAGAATATACTGAAGCTCAGTAACTGGAGAGAGACAAGCAGTGAATCCCCTCTTTCAGGAGAGGCCAAGTCAGGGTGGAGGTACCTATGTTTTCATATAAAACAGTTGTCTCAAAGACAGGGAAATAAGAAAATTTATGAAGTTTCAGTACAACAGAGCTGTGAGCAGTGAACTTAAAAATAAACAGATCAGCATAATTTACACATTTAAAAACTCTATATCTCATTCATAAATATATTTTCTAATTAATAACCATTCCTAGGTTAAACATAAATATTCAAGTTGGTATTCGATTTTACATTTTTTGTCAGTTCATGTGAGTCCTGTAAGGATCAGTCCCTTCTGCTCAATGCAGTCATGTAAATGATCTTCACTAATGGACTGTGCAAAGGCCTTCATTACCTGGTTTGTTGTAATAAAACTTTAAAATTCTGCAGCTCTTTTATACTCGTGGAAAGCCTGTAAAACAGAAACCACCTAAGGGTTAGAAAGTCAGCTGCAAAAGAAAAGTACAAATCATCACCTTCCATCGGGACGTTTCCTTTGGGTTTTGTTAAATGCAATTCTGTCCCAAATATTAGCACACTTAAAATACACTTTCTCTCAAAAGATCTACTATCAGACACTCCATTTTATATTTACATAATACATTACAGGGATTAAAGTTTACATACAACTGTCCCAGCTTCATTAAACATCGAAAAATCTCTAACCAGCGGCAGTAAAGTTTATTACATTCTTTTATCAGATTGTTTAAATAGATCGTTTAAACAGGAACAGATTGTTACATTGAAGGGGAAGTTTAGGTTAGATATTAGAAAGAAGTTTTTCTCTGTGAGGGTGGTGAGACACTGGCACAGGCTGCCCAGGGACGTGGTGGCTGCCCTGACCCTGGCAGTGTTCAAGGCCAGGCTGGATGAGGCCTTGAGCAACCTGGTCTAGTGAGGAGGTGTCCCTGTGCCCATGGCAGGGGGTGTTGAGACTAGATGATCTGTAAGGTCCATTCCAACCCTTAAATTCTGTGATTTTATGATTCTGTGATACATTCAAGACCTAAAGAACTAACAAGATGAATAAAGCAAGCTCTATGAATCTTTTAAAGCTGTTAAAATGTTTCATTTCCTTATCTGAATGAGGTACACTTAAAAAAATCTAATCAAAAAGTCTTACGCTTCCAACTGTGTGAGGGACTTAAATCCATCTTCCACAAAATAATATTTGTCCAATTTGAGAAAGATAAATTATATTCAAACACAGAAAGATGACCGATGCTAATAATCAACACTCCACATGCTCAGTTTGAGGGCATAAGGTTTACCAGTATCACCAATAGCAATCCATCCTTTAAAAAGCTGCAGATACATGTACAATACCACCTTTCCACAAAGCCTGAGCATTGGCATTGAAGGTTTACATTTTTTATGCCATACAAATGATAAAAACTTACCTTCCAAAGGCATTTACAAGAGCAACTATTTCTTGACGTGTGAGTTGAAAGCCTTTTGATGGGCTATTCTCAGGAAGGCTCTGTATTTCTTTCTCAGAAAACAAGATCTTCAGGGCAGTTCCTAAGCCTTGAGTCTACAAAAAAAAATAAAAATCCAGTGTTCTTACATCAGTAAGATCACTCCTTTGAATGCTCAGAAAACCATAAAAAAGAAAAAAGAATTACTAATCCGGACAAACTGTAGTACTAATTCTTATATGCTGATCTCCAACCCAGATGACTGTACATAAACCAGGACACTAACACACGTTTGCCACCAATTGTGTACCAGGTTGAGTCACTTATTGAAAAACATTTGTTTCTTCGGGTATACTTGTTCTTCATCCTTGTGTTTTTAATCCCTTCTTTTCCCACAATTTTTCTTCTTGGCCATGCATATGGAAATATGCCTCAGACTTCCAGCTCTCTCTTGACCCTTCCCTTACAGGTGACCCAACTGCTGCAGGAGCAGATCTCCCCTTTTCCTCTCTCCTCCCACTTCAAAGTCAAACTAAGTTTTCTTATGAGGTATCACAACACGTGTGCTTTTTCCCCCGCCAATACCAGTGGCAGCCACTCCAGTTTTACTTTCAATCTCTATTTTCTATGCAGAAATAGAACAGAAGCAGCTTTTCTCGTCTTCGCTTTTAGTCAGGCTACAGAAACAACCACTGGACTTTGACAAAAAGTGGTTGAAGCTGGCTGCAAGAGAACTTTATAGGTCAGGAAATCTGGCGTATTCTATTTTGTGTGAATAGTGAAAAACAGTAATAGATCAGAAGCATTACCAAGGACAAGCTAGGCAGAACTCTGGAAATTCAGTAGAGACCACCAAATTTTTTGATGTTACCAACTCCTTTGAGAAGTTCACTCTGATAAGTTTAAAGCAATACAGCTGTACAGTAAAGCAGGCACTCCAAAATAACTATTCTCAGTCTGGACTTAACATTAGTCTTGATGTTTAAAATACTGTTCTCAGTAAAATAAAAATAGTAAGTGTCCAGAAAATTAAACTGGTTTTCAACTTGCAGCTTTGCTGTGCACCTCTATGTTCATTTGCTGCCTTCTGCATAAACGGTGAAGATCTGAATGACTTCTTTTTCTAAGGCCTCAATTTGTGGAGTTAAATATCACACTGGATTTTCTAACAAGTGCATGCTGTATTCACAGGATGGTTTCCCACAGGTGATTCTACAAGGCTCATCTGATCACTGAATACAGATAAGATATTGACTGTCAGTAATATTTTGACATGAAGCATCTCCTTTGAATAAATTTCTTTTAGGAGAATACGAACTCTACCTCTTAGTTAACTAAACAGCTGTTGACTAAATTAAATATTTTTTTAACTTTTTGTTTTCCAAATTGTTAAACACCGAACATATGTCTGCTTTTAATATATAGGTACGGATATCAAGGACTGACTATGTGCAGAAAGTCTGAATGCTAAGGTGAAAGGTGTCCTGCCAAACTGAACTAGATGCTTATTTTGGAACCTGCCCCTGCGACACACACACACACACACACACACACACAAAACAAACTGTACCTGCAGCTTGCCCCACAGCCTGCACTTGTCACAGCCAACACAGTCCATTATGCGGGATATGTTCTTGAAATGCAATCTGAATTCTTCCTATCAGTTAAAAACAAAATTTTACAGGTTAACTCAATGTACCTCTTAGCTGTATAAAAATAGAAGGTTAACTAATTTAGTCTCATTAGAATACCAATTATCTCTTGCTAAAACTGAACAAAACCACTGCCTTATGTGGCCAGGTCATAACAGAGGTTCACACAAACCCAGAATCTCGTTCCCAAGCTACTTCTAACAGTTAATTCCTGAAAACAAATAACCCCAAAAATACAGAATACTCAGGGTAATGATTGGATGCTATATACTGAGCTTCTACCAACTTTCTCAAAGTTTTCTGAGCTATAAGTGTTGTACCTGTGTCCCTGCCCATTTTTATTCAAATCCCTTCCGAACCACCCTCCCCTTTTAACAAACAGGCAAATAGGTTACAATTCACTGAAGATATTTCCTGTTCAAAGCTATGGGTAGATTGGTGCTTTGCAACTTCAGTCAGAGTGAGAGCAAGCACAGCACAGAACTAATTAAGCTGATTCAATTAAATATTTAAGGTCCAACAAACAGTAGCCTGATAAAACACTGGCACTTTTCTCACAGCATTCTTTGTAATGCTGATGAGATTCCATACTACTACTGAAACAAGAATTAGAAGTGTTAACAAGCGTTAAAACAGACCTTTCTTACAGAGCCACACTCCAGCTGTGGAATTTAGTGTATACCAATCTGAACACCAGCATGTTAGCCCTGGAAGTTGCTGGGTAGTTACAGCATTCCCAGTAGGTTCCCATGTCTAGAACTGTGTGTTTCTAATGCTAAGTATAATTCTCTATCACTTGATATTATACTATATAAGGCACCAGTTTCTAAAGCAATCATGACTGGGTTGTTAGCTTTTTTCCCCAGACACTTATGTGAAACAGATATTCTATTTGAAAATAAACACTGCTGCATCTACCAGTAACACTAATTCATCTCATTTGTCCCACCACAGTCCTCACGGCAGACTCAAGGCACAAAGCCAGAGATTTCAGTCTGCTTGGATCAAGACAGCATGTTACTATTAAGCAGATTAAAAGGCCTCAGATGCAACTGTAAGTTTTTATCCCTGCCTTTTCTAGTCTCAGCAGAATGCTTCTGGCAGGTAGAGAGGTTTTCCAAAATGACACAACTTAATTCCAAAATGGGTATTTGGGATGCCATTCAGAAAACTAGCTTTACCTTTAATGACTTGGCTCCTTTTTTATCTCCAGCAAACATGGACTTTTCATCAAAGTGCATATGGAAGGACCTAAAGACAAATTGCAATAAAAAGAAACGCTGGCATGAACTACAGTGTTCAATCAAGCTTGGTGAGCAGCTGATGCTGTCAGTGTAAAATACTTTTCAGAGTTCCTGATCTTTGCAGATTAGCCCTTAAAGAAATTACTTAATGCCATCAGTTTTAATGTTCAATCACTGAAACCTGAAATCTGTTATTCACAGTTTTGTTCTAACATACTGAAATTGTTTTGATTGCCTTCCAGCTGATCCTCATCTGACCACATCTCAAATAGCTATAACTAGGGACAGCAATGAAGCCACACAGCATGTTACCAATCACAAAAACTAGCAAAAAGCAGAGCAAATGAACTGAAGAACCTTACAGAGTAAACCAAAGGAAAAAAAGAGGACCAACCCACCAGAGCTTAAGTCTATGATATAAGGTGAATTACTCAGTGTATCATTAAAAGACTACATGTACTATTTTCCTTTTCAAAATAAATCACGTGCATCTTATACTAAAGAATCAGAAAAAGTAACATATAGGGAACAGCCCAGAGTGTTGAGTGGTTTGGGTTTTTTTTGTATGGGGGTTTGTTTATTTTTTCAAAGACTGGTATATTCAAACCTCAAAAAAATTCATCTCTCCTGTCAAACAAATTCCTCTTGATCTCCCCCATTGCATCATTTTATTTCTTCATTCCACCCTCCTTGTCCTATCCTATCAAAAAGTCACCTATTTTCATTTGCAAAGATAACTTAGAATTTCAAACTATTACTAAAAAAAAATAAATCTTATGCCTTACTTGGTGTCCCTGAAGATATCTAGCAAGAGAGCTTTAGATTCAGCATCCTCATGGCCATTTCCGGTGTACAGGTCCACAACTGAGCGCTCAAAGTAAGGTGCCACCTTTGACAAAGCACGCAGCTCTATCAGATATAAGAAATACAGATTTTTGAGCCTCCTTGGTCCTTCTCCTTTCGTTTCCACAGGGTCAAAGCGGCGAGTGAACTCTTTCACATTTGGTCCCCAGCGAGGCTTCCCCCAGGTTTCTACACAGAGGAGAAAAAAAAAACAAACAAAAAGGGCAGAGGGAGTGAAACATACATATTTAGAAAAAGAAAGCAATTAAGTACAAATACTGTAGAATTCCATTCAGCAATTTTATCTAGATTTACCTTCAAGAAGATAATTTGCACACAGATGCATGTTGATGCTAGCATGAAGTCCAGAAATGAGTTTATAAAACACTCTTTTCTCAAGGCAAAGACCTGTCCAGGAAAAAAAGACAAACAGATGCCAAACTAAACACTGGAAATAATCTATTAAAATGAATATGCTTTGACATTTCAATGCAATGCAATTCAGCATTGTTAGTTTTCAAGAGTTAAAATTACAGCACTTGAGCTTTGCTAATACGCCTTTATATTCATCATAGGAAAAGTTTACCTCCTACTTTTTATATAAGGCAATCCTAAAAATGAAGTTGGCCATTTCTTGCTTGGTATTTTAGCTTTGGTAAACACAGTCAAAGAAGTATCTGGTCAATTAGTACAGATAAATTGCCATGCAAAAATAAGATGCCATCACTGTCTGAGCAATAAATTTGAAATAGTCTTGAATTTTGGTAGTCTGGAAATCAG
Organism: Acanthisitta chloris; assembly: GCF_000695815.1. Classification (NCBI taxonomy): domain Eukaryota; kingdom Metazoa; phylum Chordata; class Aves; order Passeriformes; family Acanthisittidae; genus Acanthisitta; species Acanthisitta chloris. The sequence goes on from NW_008668545.1 coordinate 42,189, forward strand.
AAATATACTGTCACTCATCCTAATTAAAATTAGGACTACCACTGAATTACAGTGGCAGCCTTATAGGAAAACATCAAAACCTTCAGAAAACCTTACAGCATTGAAAACCAGCAAAAATACTTCACAGCCCTACGGTAAATTGACTGAAGATTTGAATGCACAGAAGAAAACCTTGGAAAATACGACTGATGAATACAGACTTCTACAGCATAAACAGAAATCAAGTGGCATTGAGTGGTCAAAATATAATTTAAATGCAGAATTTACTTATAATAACACTTAGAACCTATAGATATAGAGACTAAACTTCAAATTTAAGAGTTTGTTCCTTTCTCAAAGATATGTTTGGGTGTCTTCCCTGCCACTCCATTTCCACAGAAGCAGGAAGAGCTGATGGTGAAGTTATCTGTAAGGCTGAGATGTGGCCTCATTTGCAGATATTACATTTTTATAAGCAGGTAAATTTGCATGCTTTCCCACAATAGCACCAGCTAGGCTATTTCCAACTAGACAATTAAAGACTTATGAAAGGCAGAATGAGCCGATTTTAAAATTAAGTACATTTAACTCACGTAATTTTCTGCACACTTCCAAAATACAACTTTAATTGCCACTACTGTAATAATTTTCATTTAAATATGAATAAAAAGCAAATTGCTTTGCCTTCTGAACACACATCATACTTATATTAGACTATATACTGGGAAAAGAACCATCAAAATCTTTAATGCTCTTTAAAGCCGTTTCCAAATAATAATGCTTACCAATATTCCTAGGAATAATGCCCCTGCTAAAATGCTTAAAATAAGCAGAATATTCCAAGTAACTGGTATTGAAGTCAACTCTCCCTTTATAAAAGAGAAAATGCTTAAAGGATTAAGGAGCATACCATCTAAGTGAACGAGATATTTCCAAGGACCCTCAAAGTAAAGAAATATTCTTTGAGTGACACTCGGAAGTTCTGCACAATTTACTAAAAAGTCTATGCTAGGAAAAATGTTTCAGGAGATGAAAAAAATGCTACAGTGTTTCTTGTAGTTAACATTATATTAACCCATCCAAGCACCTTTACCTTCTAGCCATGTGTAGAAAGATTCTCCTGTAAATACAAAGGACATAGTTAAAAGAAGAGTACTCAATTTCGACCTTACAGTACCTTTATACTACTATGCACACTAACATCAGCTGCCTTCTGGACATAAAGCTAAATAATTTAGCTATTAAAGTGAGAGTAGGCACTAAAGTGACTGAACTTTGAGTTTAGTTTAGATCTGCTGGGGTCAGAATAGGAGAAATATGAGAATGAGCATGACTAAGCTGCTGCTCAGGGCACTCAGCAGTGTATGGAAGCACGAGTCTGATTATATGCAGTAGTGGTGAAAGATGTGACAGCAGAATGTAATTATATCTGATAGTCTTTACATTGACTGCTCCTGTCTGAAGGTTTCAGACTTGGAGATTCTGTCCAAGAGCTTTCAGCTGACAGAAAAATCTTAAGTCTGTCTCACTGTAGACAGAACAAATGCTTTCTCCCCACTCTCTCCCCATCTTCCCAAAATCAAGGACATTCAGGAAAGTACACAAAAAACTGTCCCTCTTCTTCTACAGGATCTGACATCAGTATCAGTGGCGGAGCTAATAATATTATCACAACATATTGTGTTACAAGGATAAGAACCAACAACAGAATTGCGCTTTGCTCTTATCCACCCTATTCCAAATGAAAGAATGATCCCAATAAAAACATTTTCTGATCAATAATTTCCATAAAAACATAACTTTCCTCCTCTCTAACTCAATAACAGTAAAGTGAATAAATCACAAGACCAAAACTCTCTAATGCTTATTTAATTTCTGCAGGTCAAGCAAAATAAGATCACTTACCATCATCTCCTCCTTAGGGGGGTAAAGAGGAAAAAAAAAAAAAGAAATCCGTAAGATAATATCCATAAGATAATTTCCACATCAAAGTAGTAATGAAACACAGACTTTACTATAAACACTGAGAAACCTGATTTATTCTACAAAAAATAGGCTACTTTTCATCCCTTCTTCCTCAAGACCACCTGAGACTAAACACATTATAAGAATAAAAGTCATTAAGAAATTGAAATTTTAGTAGCACCTGATTTACATATTCTCGAAAGCTGTTTTAGCTTCACAAAGATGGTCAGGAAGTCCTATTCTTCAGTTTGCATTGTTCAACAATCTGACCAGTGTTCCTTTCTGAAATTCTAATCCTTGAGTTAAACCCTTCTTAAAATTCTTTTTATTCATGTATACCAGCCATATCTCAGCTTTTGGTAATTATAAATATTCAGATATCTTCATTTTCTAATGGATGGTGATGGTTTTTTTAACTCAATCTATTTGCTAATAGTCAATTTTAGGGGAAATGAGACACACAGACAGGAAAGCTGATTCATTTGAAACACCAGGTTATAGCTTTCAATTTAAATTTGAAAACTTCAACCCCAAGTCACTAGCAAACTTTTCTTTTAAACATTCTTGCAGATAATTGAGCCTTCCTAAGTGTCCACTTCTCCTTCAAATTTGCTATTATCTGTACACTTGTAATACACTAAACATTATGGATTGAAAACATACAGCTATATTACACTAGGGTAAGTATGAGCTAAAGTGATTAAATGAAATGCTTTAGGAAAGGAAAACCAAGGTAAGAATACAAGAGTGCATCCACACTGGGAAATTAGTGTGACACTTACTTAACAGTTTGAGACTTGTGCTTTAGTTTTCACATCATCTCCCCTGTCATTAACAAGCCTATTCATGTGCATAATACCAAGTACCACAAGCCTTAGTCTAAATATTGAAGGTGGACAGCTACTTCTACAGAGGAAATTAAAAAAGCAGAAAACACACCTACAGACTGGAGATTGCTATTTATATCACTTGCACTGCAACAGTCACTATGTTAAAAGAAACGCATTAGAAAATAAAAGAGGCAAGACCCACCCCTACTAGGCGCCAGTGGATTTAAGGGACGATAGACAGATCGAGGCCTAGAAAATAAGTTAGAAAACACAAGGATCAGTTTTATTCTACACTGAGGTGCAAGTAGAAGAAATAGACTTCCTCTCCCTCCCAATTACTTGAAGCAATTTTCTTCGTAGATGCTGTTCCATACTCTCCAAGCAGAAGGTCCCTTGTATCCAGTGTAACGTTCTGGATTCAGCAGCAAATCCACATATTGTGCATCTGGAGATCTCTCATCTAAACAGAGAAACTTTTGTTACATATACTAACTGAACAATTCAAAAAGATGTAGTTTAAAGAGTCACACAGAAGTAAATATAAATAAGAGGTCTCATGTAATATTATTCTCTCTTCCAGTTGCCTTGTACATAAAAATACAGCAATATGCATGCTAAATACACAGCTCAAAAGTATGTAACTTAGTACAAAGTCTCCTGTGGGGCCATAATTCCTACAACATATGATCATCTATGTGGCTTCTTCAAGTCCACCATAAACACTTGACGTGTAATATGTTCTCTCACCCTATGCTAAGATATAAACAGTGTTTTGCTTCAAATGGGCTTCAAATTCAGGGTTTATTGTCTGACAGTATTTGGTTGGGGGGGTGTTTTTTTGAAACAGGTATATTGCATACACAGGGTTCTTAATAAAGGCAAGGTCAAAGTAGTACATCGTGTAGTTGGCACATATTGTAAATTTATTAGCTAATTCCATTTTTTCTCCAGATACCCTTTTACACTGGCAGAAAAGTCTGAATCATGTTGCTTAATTGAACAAACTTTCAGCATACTGCAGAACAATCTGTTGGTGATGACAAGCAGCATGCTATGTAAGCAGCATTTCAACAAGCTATTCCCTCATCTCTGAAGTTCCCTACAAATTTGGGCAACTTATCCAAAGAAAACTCTGAAACAGTACTCTCTTCTTAAAACCTCTGTATAACTAGAAATTTAACTTTTGAGCTACAACCAGTAAAAAGCAAGAAAAATTCACCCCTCTTTGAAATTCTCACGCTTAAACAAACTCCACACAGAGTAGAAGCCAATAGTCCAGAGACTTATTTGTAGGCATAGGGCAAGAAGTGCCACAGAGTATTTACTCAGATAAAAAGCCACAGAAACAGAGGGTGAAACTGCCCTAAAAAGAAGAGATGATTCTGCATGAGCAATTAAGCATCGCCTCAGCAGCGGTAGCAAAGAAAAGAGACAGATAAAAAAAGAAGCATGACAACACAATGAGTGTCAGATGAGAGGAAGTCAAATTACAGCTTCATTTATTTCTTTGACAGCATGGCTAACCTAAGCAGTTCCTACACTTCTTGGTCACTTCAGGTCTCCACTTTTTCTTCGTGTTATCCACATACAACTGAGCGTACAGGCACTGTGGAGCCATGCAACAGAGATGGAAAGCTGACCCGGGTCACTAAGTTTTTTCAACTAGATCAATTCCCTCATCTAGTTTATCATTAAGCCTAACGAAAAGATAGTAAAAAGTAAAACTGATGGCATTGTTTGTGCTACAGTTGAGTTAATTATGGGCTCTTTCACACCAGGAAGAGAGGAGAGGAAGAGAACAAAGGTTTCAACTTCCTCCCCATCACTCCCAGTACTTATTCTCTAACTCTCCTTGCTCCAGGTCACACTCACCCGATAAGCCAGTTCATCATAACAATGTGGGAGATTGCAGGGAGATGTCAACTTACTTTCCTGCTATTCAAGTAAGCTGAATCAGCTTACCATGCAGAAAGATGCACACCAGAGCCAGTGAAAAAACAACCCTGGAAAAACACAGCTGGGGACAGCACATCCTCCTTCAGCAGGGCATGATGTAAGGAGAGATGGAGTTAGAATGAGGAACTGCTTAAGTGAGTATTATTTCTAAAATAAATGCTCCTAAACTCTATTTTCCCCAGGCTGAGTACATAGGCAACTTGAAGACAGAGACAACAGTGGCTTATTGGATATAACAGTTCAGATCTACAGTAATTTATCTAAACCAGCTGTTACAGTAACATCTTATACAGAGAATGTTCACACATTAGGAGGCAGCAAAAGTGCTGAAAGAGAACTGCAGTTGGTAAGTCTATTTCAGCCGATACTTTCTCAGGTGACACCAAACATAAGCCTAAAGGTAGATGAAAACATTTTGCATTGTGCCCTAAATATTCCTAGCATAGAAAGCTTTCTAAGGTATTTATTAACAATGCATTTAGTAGACATTCCTAAACTTGGCCATTCACCTCCTTATCTGAAAAACATTTCTCTGAGGTTTGGACATTACAAGCAAGTAAAGACTCACATACACAGAGCAGAGGGAAGACACAATCTAGTATCCTAATATTTTAACAACAAGAAAGTCCTTACAAATAAGGGTGAATTTAGTGCAGAGATCATTTGGAAACATAGCAAGGCTGGAAGAGGAACAAACTCAGTCCAAGCACAGACAGTAGAAGAGCCACAAAAAAGAATATAGTAGTAAGAAACTGAATCAGTTGCAAATAATTTGTCTTAGATTTGTGCTAGACAATTTTTTTTGTAAGAAGCTTTTTGAAAAAATATATGCAAACCTCCTCCCATTTAACTTCATTTTTTACTTCTCTAACAATCTCCTGTTCGCTATACTAAAAGGAGGTAACAGTGAATATGCACTGTGTAGACTGCTAAATCCTCCTTGTAAAACTGCAAAAATTTGCACTTTGCATGTATGATATGAACTGTCACATCCCAATTTAGGACAAAATTAAAGCTTTTTAAAAATGGTTATTTGCAGAGGAACTGTGATCTTTCGTGAGTTTTGTAAGAGACAATAAATAAAACAAACACTCTGAAAAAGCTTAAACATTTTACCATCAAGTTCACAAAAATGATCCTGTGAATCATCGTATCTCGCCCAGTCAATGAAAGCCTCCTTACTTTGGTTACTGAGGGGAAAAAATACATTTGATTTTAAACTTTTAAATTAACAACATCAATAAGAGCTACTGAAAGAAATACAATCCACACATAGCAGTTAACTTGGAACTGAATTGTCAATTACCGTATGTGAAACTTGAGAATATTTGGAGTTACTGCTTGTTAATTGCACAGGGATTCAAGCAGGCATCAACTGCAATGCTTTCAAAAGTCATCTTAATGTTGAGACAGAAAGATTTCATCACCATCATTACTTGAACAAACTGTGCAGTGGTTTCTCTTCCTTCAGTTAGAGCTTGGTAAAATATGTTCATAGAATACATTTTAAACACTTTTCAAAGTACTACTTTAGCAGCTGTCACTTCAGGGGTAGGAGAGGGAAGAACCACCCTATTTTCATAGCCTGTACTTTCAATGAAACCTACAATAGTTAGCCTTGCTTTTTTCTGGGAGACTGGATGTCTAACCCCCTTTCCAAGCTAAATTACTGTGAATATGATTTGTCTTAATCCATTTAAATAATAATGGTATTCCACTCACTCTAGCATTTTCAAAGACATACTCTACCAGAGAGACAAGTACTTTGAAGTACCCACACTATGAAACACAAATAGTGCCAGCAGCCTTCTTCTATGGCTATGTGTAGCACAGAACTACAGATGCCACACTACTGACAGCAAAATGTAAGCAAAGTTAAGATTGGGAACTCTGCTCCAGGGTGCAGTGAAGCATCTTGAAATCATGAAAACAACCTATTCTGTTTGATCAAATTAGTACGGGCTCCATTCTACAAACAGAGGCAATTCCACAAGATACACTTCTGACCTTCTGCCAAATCACAGTAGGAGACTTTATACTTGGCATTAGGCAAGGAAATTCTCTGGTAATTTCTAGCAGGTAAGGTTTGATAATCACACGAAATACAACTGATAAAAGGAAATAACCCAAAACCACGAGGACGATGCACTGCTAGGTAGAGAAGGTGGAGGTTTGCCTACAAAGCATAAACTCTTCCTGCACTTGCAGGATCCATTACCTGTCCTATCCCAACTATAATCATCTATCTTACTCTCATAAAGGCATTCTCTTTAGCTCTCCATTTGCATATTCAATATCACATTCTTTTGCCCCACAGAAGCAGAACAGAGGGAACAGTTTCTTAGTTCCCCTAAAAAACCTTGGACAAGGGCTCTATCCAGTTCAGTTTAAAACACTGCACACCAGGCAGAAGGAGTTGCTTTTTCATGGCACAAGAAAGAGTTTCAACATCTCTCAGGAAGAACTGCTGAAATTTGTGACCACACATGCCACACCTCTTCATCAACAGTGAAGAATTGATCTTCGTATTTCTAGTTTTCAAAGGTGGGGAATCTAGGAGAATGCAAGTTTTTCTAAATGCTGTTCCACATGCTTTCCTACTCAGGAGCAACACCATCCTGTAGAATTCCTCCCACCCAACCTTGACAGTGCCATGCAATAAGCAAGATCAGGGAATTGATCCAAGCTAAAAATAACTTTGCCAACAACAAAAGTAACTCACAAGCTCCCTGATCTGGTTCACTGAATGATCACAAACAGGCACATCAGTGTAACAGTGGGACAGAGCAGGACAAATCCCTTAATCCAGCACAGTGATCAAGAACAAAGACTGATACTGGTAAAAAGTAGAAAAGAGATGGGTTTATTTGCAAGTTTCCTTCAACTCTTGATACTGTAAGACACCTCTTTTAAATAGCATCAAAAGGTACTTTTAACAAAAAAGTCTACTTATCATTTAACACTTTTACCTTTAGACATTCTTGCATCATTTCACACTTAATTTCTTAATGGGTCATGCATGGAAAGAATGAAGAACAAAAAAATAGCACATTGCAGACATACAAATTAAGATGTTCCTTTGTTACTATTTTTGTACGGTTGTTGCAAATCACAGCATACCTTAAGGTACTGTTAACTGCTCCCAGTTTGTTAGCTTGCTCACAGTCTTCCAATTCTTTGGAATTATTTGCTGCTTTCGAATACTGCAAGAAAGTTCATATTTAATATGCAAACGAATTACCTAAAATCCTCTAAGAACAGGAGTCATGAAAGGCATTTCTAAGTTTAGCAGTGAATTAATTGCCCAGTCTCAGGGAAAATCCTCAGATTCTAGAAGCGGTAAGTAACTCTGGAACATTTCTTATTTCTGTTTTTACTTCGCTTAATTTCTTTAGGCTGATTTCATTCTGTGAATTTAACTACAACAGAAAATTCAGCTAAATATGTGGATATATTGTTTTGCCTTTTGTTTAAATTAAATGGAGTTTTGAATTGTTTCAGATAGTTATTTACAACCTCATAACAGGACCCTGAAAGACAAGTGGTGTTATACCTATAAACACACCCTGTATTCTGCAAGTATACCCCAAGTTTCATTGGTCATTTCAGTAGAGAAGTTCATCAGTTTGGGCCATTTCACCCTCATGCTTCATTTAATCCAATTCTTTGGCTTGCTTTAGATAGGAACATGTCGAGAAGAAAAGCTTTTCAAGCTGAACTTGAATTTTGTGTATTTTAAACACAGAATTGAAGTATTTAAGTTGAACTTTAGTACTAAAGTATTTTTAAAAACCAATCCACTAAAACAGAAGTGTTCCAGAATTAAGCCTAAGGAAAACATTTGGAAAATGAAAAAGTCTGTCAGCCTAAAGCTTAAAAAGTCCTTGTAAGCTTTGGAACATAAAAGGTAGCAACAGTGCTCAAAAGACAAACTCAGTTTCCTCCTTTGCAGGGGTTTTGGATTGGGGTTTTTTGTGTATGTGTGTTTGGCTTTTTGAGGTTTTTTTTTTATTGCAGACTAAGCCTTACGTTAATAAATACATGATAAATTTTAAAAGAAAGAATACTTCATTTCTGAGGACAGAACTGTGGTCAAGATGCCAAAGTACCACTACAATACATAGCACAATACTTGTCAAAAAAAAAAGAAAGGATTTAATTAAAACTGTTCAGATGAGTAAGCAAGATGACTTGCTTTAAAAATGCATTTGCCAGAACCAGGAAAAGGAAAACCAGCAGAACCTACTCAAGACCAAAGAAGTGAAGGAGGTAAGTATTTGTTATGGGCAAAGCCCCTAACAAGGCTTGAATTATTTGGGTTTTTTGTTCTAGAAGGAACTTCTCTCTCAATTTTCTTGGATTTCACAGGCATGGGACCTCATTTTTTAGCATCGTATGGATGTTAAATGGAAAAATCTAAACAAGGAATGGATCTGACCTAGAATGAAACAGATGCTGCTGATGAAATAACATGCAGAGACGCTGAAGTAAACATTCTGCATCTCTAGAGCTGCAAACCAATCCCTACCCTGAAGTGAAAAAAGGTTTCTACCAAGAACATAATCCTAAATTTAAGGTTTCAAACACAATGAACATTCAAGTCTCAAAATATGTTTCCAAGTTTCCCTGTTCTCCAATGTTTAACAGCAACAGCTATCGGATCAGTGTTCTGTGACCCCTGACAAGATCAGGATTAAGTATCTGCTCCTGCCAAGCAGGATCTCCTAAGAGCAGTTTCTGGAAGAAAATAGAAGAGAGAAAGGCAGAAGTGGATTACTAAGTCAGCAGTAAATTACTAAGTAAAATGTTATAACCCTGAGTTCCAGCATCCCTGTCCCTTGCTTCAAAGATTAATACAGCAGCTGTCACGACAGTTCTTTAATGTCTAGCCCCAAAATACATGTGCACCACTCAAATGAAACAGGACTATAGAAAAGGCAATTTCTGCATGCCTCTCCAGCATCATTTCAAAAAATTGATGTCAAGAATTAAAATGAGATCTTCTATTGCTAACTGCACTCCTATGGAGAAGCTGAGCAAGTGCAACCTTGGTCTTTGTGGCTTGATGAGCTTTCTAAAGAACTGTTCTCTTCATTGTTCAGCAAACAAAAATATCCCCTGCAAAAGCCTAAATAAAGCTACAAATTTACAAGCTCCTCTACATGAGAAGAGAAAGGCAATGGGCAACTGTACAGAACACAAGCACTTAGATCACAGAAAACCTTTCCACAGAATTCTACCCTGAATATATCTACTCAATAGATTATAGCTCTCATTATTAAAAAGATGCCTTTCACTGTTTTTGCCTTTCCAAGGCAGACATTATCAGGGTGCAAGAGAGAAACTGAACATGTATGTCCCTGGAGAAAAAAAAAAACTTTTTTTTAACCTAATACTTCACAGATAAGCTACAAGGTGCAAGACATTCATAGATGGGAAATTAGCACAGGCTAATAGCACAGTACTTGCATAGTCCTTGAAACAAAACATTCATACTAAGACAAGTTTGATGTTTCTGTAAAAGAGATACTAAATGAGATTGTCAATTTTAAATTGGCTCCAAAAAAGAGCTTTTAATTGAACCACAAGAAGTAAGAAAATGGTATAAGTAACATTTATGTCAGTCCTGATGACAATTCTCCTATAGAAAAATTTGCTTCTCTGACAGAAATGTAGCACATATTCGTGCCTTCTACTGGAGATAGAAGGCACAGAATTGCCCAACTTTCAGTACTGTAGGTGGTTGCAATAACCTACAAAGCAACTCAAAGGAAACCACTGTAGCGAACATACCAGCAAGTGACAGCTTCCCAAAGAAGTTATCCCAGCTTCCTTACTGTGGTGAAAGCAAAAGAAACCGGCTGATTTTTCACTTCCAAAGTCCCATTTGATATGCTCATGTGAAGTATCTAAAGAACAGCATTCTCTTTGGCTACTAATTAACATTTTATTTATGGCTCTCAAGATTAATCAATCAGGAAGCCCAAATGCCTACTAGAAAAATCCTTTCTCAAACAGTCTTCAAAGTTTTACAATGCCTCTTTAGCAGGCATTATGGTATTCCAGGAGTCAGTTTCTCTACAGTCAAGCTTGGAAGAGAAAAGAGTCACTGAATAAGAGAGAACTGGCAATAGATTATCCAGCTAAAGCACAAGATCTTCTGCCCAGAGATCGTGCCAACATTCCAAAACAACTATTGCTGCTTGTGGTGAAACAGTGAATGACTGACACTTCAGTCATGTCACTAAGAAAGATGTTTCTTCTCTGATTACCAGGAACCTTTAAATTAACAGGCAGCCTTTACTTCAGAGTGAGTTAACAATACACACATAAACAGGAGACAAGAATTCCTCCTGAGCTGCAGCTTGGACAGACTTGCCTGCACTGTTCAAGACAACAGGACACAGAAGGCATCAACCCACAATGAAGTATTCCTCTCAGCTATCTCTGATAATCTTTCCTGGCATAATGTCTAAACCTAATGCCAACAGTCATCTATGATACGGTGAACTACACTCAGGCTGCCCAGTGAGGTGGAAGGCGCTAGGGAGGTAGGAGATAACCATAGTTAGTCAAGAGATAAGTATGAGACTACAACACAGCCAAGGCACTCAACAGGAAAATCTCTCCTTTGGGCACAATTATCCCATCAGCTGCTAAAATCCTTATTCTTGGGCACTGTGTTTGGGATTTGGGGTGGGTACTTGTCTTTCCTCTTTGACCTCTTTTCCTAGGCATATATACCCCCTCTTTACATTTTAGGCTTTGCTAAGATCATTTGATGATCTAGGAAGGATGGCTTGGAGAGAAGCAAGCAATGCCAACAGCACAGACTGACTATTTAAGCTTACACTGACCACTTTAACCTAAAGTGTCTTTAGACTAATGACCAGATAATCTCTGGACCTGCAGAGAATTAGACATGGCAAAACTGCATGTAATTGTTAGGGTTCTTTTAATATTAGAGGTTGTGATTATACATAATTCTTAAAATAGACTGCACTGCTACTGCATCTCTGCATCTGCACCTATAGCTTTACAGAAAGTGGCCTGCACTCAGAAATGAACAAATGATTTTGCATCAGGCATTCTGTGGCCATGGACAGATGTCCCTGGTCATCCATTGATTCAGTCTGCACCAGCTCTCAAGCTGCGACCAACTCAGAATGACATGGCAGCACCAGAAAAAATGCAAATCCACAAACAGGAACTGATCAGTTATGTAAACTCTTTCATCAGTATGCCAACACTGAGGGTTTATACTCAGAAGTCACACAGCTACTGTAATGTTAAGATTAAATAAAAAAAAAACCAAACCAAAACAAAGAAGTTAGAAAATAAATGACTACTTACTTTATTAGAGCTCCCGGCCTTAATTCCAACAGGTATTTTGCTCTAAAACCAAAAAATAAATCACAACTTTTATACTGTTCATAGAAATCTTTCTGACTGAATGAAATCTACAAATTAACTATCATTTCTATCGGCATCAATGCAAACTTGTTTTTTAAATAATTATTAACTTGCTTATTTACTTCCTCAACATGTTATAGCCAAAACAGTTCTGGAGTTTAGAAGAGATTTACTCTTAAAGTTACTTGCTTTGTTCATAAAATGACCAAGACCTTAAAATGCTTAGGTTCTATTACTGCTTTTGAAATTGGAAGTAATTTTGGTCACTTTTATTTAAATTTAAGTTCTTGACAGTAAAAATTGTTAGTATAGTACTAGTCACTGCAAATTAGCAAATTTTTAGCCAAATAACCTCTCTCTATTATTTATTATTTGATCCATACCTCAGGACAAGGCTCTACATGACAGTCTTTTATAGAACAATGTCCATCATCAGCCCAAAATGGGCACGGTCTCTTCAGGTTGACCTAAACACACAAAACCAAAAGTTCACAATCAACACTTATATAAGGCAACTGTAAAAGAAAGAGTTCTCAGGATCAGGAAATCCTTTTAAATTTAAGGAGAAGAGCAAGGAAAAAGAGCTATACTTAGTACTTGCAGTTTGGGGGGTTTGGCCAGTCAGTTGGTTTCTTTTAATTAGTGTCTCTCTGGGTATAATAAGCTGAACCTTGCTGCAGTGGAATGGGTAATGATAATGGTCTCCAATGAATGAACATAAACACACAGTATATTAAAGCACAAATTAAATCTCTCACCAATAAAGTTTAGCAATTCAAGTAAATGCTTGGATGATTTCAGACTTCAAGCAATAAAATCAGGCTATCATTACTACACATCATAGCCAGTAACGGAAGAATGAGTATCATAATGGCTTCAAATAAGACAGCTAATATAGTACAAATATAAATAACAAAGAAACTACTTCAGAAACATTACCAGCAAATCCCGTGATGATTAGTGCTCTCACTTTTATTGAAATGGCAGAGTAAAGGCAGGGAGTACCCACGAATCAGTATATACTACATGGCAAGAAAACTGCTACACTTCACTTAGATTGTTAATGTGAAAGGCAGTGAAAAAAAGAATAATTTAAAAATCCCAGCTTTGCCTTACATTAACTTTTTACATACTAACAACCATTAGTGATAAAACCGCATTACCCTCATCACTCCTAAGCTGAAGACCACAGATTAAAGGTTTTCTTGCATGATTAACCAGAAACACTGCAGGAGTAAACCATCTTTGAAATCTAGCATTACAAATACAATACAAAGCATTTATACTCAATAGCAGCCACTACTTTGCAGATAAAAGTCAGTTTTAAAACTTTCAAGGTAAAAAAAAAAAGGCAAAACCCACACAAAACAAAAGTTACTCCTATTCTTTTACTTTGTTTACCTTTAGCACAGCTTGTACTAGTTTTTCTCAGCTGATAAATACTATTAATGTAGATACTCAACTGAAAGCACTACTTATACCCAACAAACTGACTCTTGAATGACCTGGTGTATCACTTCTTATTTGAAACTCCTGCAGATACTGAATTTGATTCAGCAGCCAGACACAGCAAGAGTCCTAGAAAATGTACTGTAAAATTAAGACTAATACCCCAAGAATGGCATCAGGTCCTAGAGCAGTTTGAACACAAAAAAAATTAAGAATTATAAATGTGCTTGTAAAAATTATTTAAATCTATAAATCTTAAGTCAAAAAAATAATTATTATGCTAGTTAATGTAAAAATAGAGAATATGTAAATTAAGTGTCACATAACAAAGAACAGTATTCTTGCTATGCCTAATAGGCTAAAAGATTGAGACTAAGAACTTCATCAGTCCTCAGAAAAACATATTTTCCTCTTATATGCAGGAATGTTTTGCCAATTTGTCTAATTTATGCCCTGTACTTTCACTTTACATAAGAAGAAATATAGATGGGCAACAAAGGTTAAACAGAACAGTAGTACCAGAGCAACTCCTCAGACAAGGAACTGGCAACTGAACTCTAAATCCCATGTCCTGATGAACTTGGGAGGTCACTGCATGCGGCAGCTGAAGGGCTCCTGCTTTAGGAAACGAAACACACTACTCAATCTTTTAGTTTGGAGGAAAACTGAAATCACTGAGCAATCTTGAACAATTAAGCCACTAAAAATAACTTTTATGATTTGAACACATTTAACTGGCAGACTGCATTTACATGGGACCAATGACTTGCTTTAATTGCCCTGGTTTTGGAGGAGACATGGTAATAGAAGTCCAATAGCTACATTCACTGAATTGTCAAACCAGAGCCTCAGCAACAGAAAAACAAATGGAATGCAAAATTTTTTCTCCAACGCTATACATAATATACTGAGCATAAGAAAAACTAGATCAATATGCCTCTGATAAAAAACAGGCACAAAATGAATCTGAGATGAATTATAGCCAGACTTTACGCTCCCTCCAGTCTATTCTCTTAATTTTGACAACTGAGAAAAAAAATTCCAAACCATGCACCAAAGAAACAACCTTTAATTCTTGAAGAATAAATTGTTCTGTGGCACTATGTACCCAAATTAAAGCAAAACAAAGATAATTCCCTTTCCAAATGTTCTGTCAATACCGTAAAAGATCCCCAAAGAGCAAAACTTAACAGCCGATTTACTCAACTGCCCTTTATTATACTAAATTCCTCTACCAAACCTTTCAGCAAGTAAGTTCTTTCTCTATTCTCAAAACATACAAAGTTAACTTCTATGTAACATCTGAAGGAAAGACTTTTTTTCCCAGGTTTCCATTTTGATGTACTAATTCAGCATGACTGGGAATTATAAATTTAGCTTTAAAACGTTAAAGAGATTCCTTAGTCAAAAAAAGCCTAACAAGACATTTAGCAGATGGTATGACTTCTCAGGAGTGATGACAACTATCTTCTAGTTACAGCTCAAATGATGCTAGGACAGATACAATAAAAGCAGAGATTTTAGGTTGCTTCTCCCCCATTTCCTCCACTCAAACCACAAACATCATCCCTAGGAAAAAAATGTAAAATTACTTTTTGTGCTTGTTCACTGATCTTTTTTTAAATAAAGAGCAAGTGCTACGTTCTACAGCACCTTCACAGTGAGGACTATTATATAAAACTTGCATCTCCCACCAATTTCTACCAAAAAAGAGCAGCTAACAGTCAAACTACAACCTTCTTCAAAGTAAACTCTCATCATAAAAACATACTGAGGACGACATAAGTAATTAGGCACTCACTCCTTTTATATGGAGGAACACTGTAAATAAAAGAATACTGCTGTCTAAACTGCAGATTAATTCAGAGAGAACACATGCAAATCAAGATACACTAGTCCCAGAATGACTGAAGAGCACTAAAAATCAGCACGCACACACTTCTGAGACACACTGAGGTTGTCTAGCACTTCTACTTTAATCAATACCAATCAGGCACTGACTGCATAGAACATCCTTCTACTTTCTTTAGGATCTGCAGTATTTCATTTCATTATCATTTAGAGTATCATTCAGCACATTTCACACATTAAAAGACAGATTCTTTATCATGAGGCTTCCATAGTTTGCATGTTTTCATGTATAAAACCAAAAATTTTTATTCCTTCATTTCTTTCATTGAGAACTGTTCTACTCTCTAGAAACCACCTAGGACAATTTCTGCAAGGCTTAAACAGCAAAGTTCTTCCCTGCCACAACTAGCAGTACGAAGTGCAGTGTGGTGATGGGTGGACTGCACACTGGCCCTTGTAACTGCCCATCTATTAGGAAGATCAGTATAAAAGATGAAGCAGGATTGCAACACAGCGTTAGAGTACGATCTGCAGAACTGCTGTGGAAATGAAGATTAGCTCTAAATTTGCAGGATGAAATTACTGTTGCATGAAACCTTGTATACTTGTTGCCCCTCCTCTTTAAGTACTTTGTTTTGTATGTGTCTGTTGCCTCTGGAGAATCTAATTACCACTAGTATGTGATGTATTAGCACTGAAGTTGCAGATATCTTGTTTCTCCTGAAAAGCGACTTTAGAACTGTATCATGTAGCAGCAGATTCAGGGTGCAGTTACACATTACTGTTTGCTCACACTACAAAGCGAATATTCCAGTGCTTTTTTTCTCCTTCCTCACATTCATAACCCCATCTTGTGCAGGTTTCATACTTGTCTGATTCAGAGATCAGTTACATAATTTGCTACATCCCAAGGAGAAAACAAACAAAATCAACAAAAACCCCCCAAACAAAAAACCCAAACAAAACCCCAAACAAACCAACCAAACAAAAAATAAGAAAAAATAAGAAAAAAAAGAAAAAAAAACCACCAATGACAAATCCAAACACCCAAACTAAGCATCAATCAGGTTCAAGAGAGGCATTGGCCTAACCAAGAGCTAAACAAAGAAGGGGAAGGATGTTCTGCCCTAAAAGATCGTAACCTCCTTTTACCAGTGGCAGGAAACCATCTGACTAGCTCAGTCAAAAAGCAACCTCACTTTGAAGTCAAGCATATCTGTTTTCAGGTTTCAAAGTCTTCTCTCACATATCAGATTCTAATACAGAAAAAAAAATATTTAACGTAATTAAAAGGTGGTATTATGTGCTACATGAAAATGGAATTGTTTTACCTATTTTTCAAAGGAATAACGATCCTGTAGATAGAAAATACTAAAATCAGAACTACAACAGCAACTGGTAAGCAAAAATCTTCACAATATTTCCACTTCAAATGACACATTTCTGAGAAGACAAGTACTGCATGCTGTCAGAAAGTTGCTAATGTATGATACCTTTCTAGATGCAGCGGTCCAAAGACACTTTAAAATTACCACTTATCAGCTGAATGAAAGCAGTCATGATTTACTCTCACTGACTCCAGGATTAACACAGCAAACATGACTTATTACCAACATAGCTGTCAGGAGCTAAAAACCTGCTCTAACCAAATTAAAGAGCTGTAGGCTTCTAAAAGACAGCTTAACATACACAAGTTGATTTGACATGAAATCCTTCCTATATTTTCTGCATCTTATTTAAATTATTCAGGAAAATATCATTCTAATTGTACCTTGTAATATCTGAAGTAATCACGTTCTTGCAGTTTCTGTATTTTGGGGAAGATCTTGAAAGTATTGAAGTCATCGATGCTTTCTATGTCACATAAACAATCATCCAGGACTCCTGTGAGCTATTAAAAAAACACATACAAATTTATTTTAATATAGAAATAGAATATTAACCACAAAAATCCTCTAGAGAGAAAAAGGTGGCTGTCGAGATACTAGTGAAACATAACTCCGTAACAAATATGTCAATTCTCATCATTAAAGTACTCTATAACATACCTCACACACTCAGAAAATAACTGACCTTAGCACTTTTTTTGACCTTAAGTCCACCTGCAAACACAATGCTGAATCAAGGTTAGCCATATTAACAATTTTAGCCCTGAAATTTGTTGGCCGTTTCAGCATATAGAACTTTCTCCAGAAAGAGCAACAAGATTTGTCAAGCTATGAACATGTGGTATATTGGCAGAGCAGCATACCAAGCATTCTCCTACCAAACACTCATGAGTTCAATTGCCTAAAAACCCCTCCACAATCACATACTGTCATTTTATTTTTATGTTTCTTCTTCAAGCGTAAGAACACACCATCTAGCTTCTTTAGAGGCCTGGAGGAAAAGTGGCATAGGTACTTCTGAGCCAAAGAAGTTTGTAACTTCACTGTTACAAACAGTGCAGGGATCTATATTGTAACACTGTAAATTTATTGTTAAACTAAGCCTGAAATCTCCAAGCCTCATCTCTCCTCTTGTGCCAGGACAGCAAGTTGGTTCCAGGCACCATGCTAGGTTAAGACCACCTCTATGAAAAGTAGCATGCACAAGTGCTACTGCCAGCACAGGAGAGCAAGGCAGGACTGTGCACGTACCAGAGAGGACAGGCCCAACTAACACAGTAGACTAAGCTACAGCAACACTTGATGAGACCCTGACAATGTCTTAGCAAAAGCTGGAAACACTGAAAGTGTGACTCCATGAACACTTGTATAATACACCTCAATAAATCTAAAGTAACTGCTCCTAAGCATGGCTTCTTAAACTACTACAAACATGTTGAAAGGACTTTCAAACATTAGTTTGAAGGATTTTGGACACATCTAAGGGAATGGAACCTAACCCTGCTTGTTTACTACTACAATTCTTCAGCCAGACAGGAAATTCATTGGCATCCATGATGTCCTAGAGAGCATTTAAAATCAAAATGCCCCTACATCTTAGCTCTTGCATGGGATTAGAAGAACGTCCAACTATTACAAGGTTATGTGCCAAAAGACTAAAAAAATATATTTTGCAGCTTTTTTTCCCCACAGATTTCACATAGATGAGATTATGAAATCATTTAATCTGTTTTATGCATGATAAATCACTCCACTACTTTACAGAGTAGATACCCTTATATAACAGAGCTTGATGCAAAAGAGCCACTAGAAAATAAATCGTAGGTTTCTGCTCTTTTATGAAGCATAAAGGAGGCCTGGAAAATGGATTTCCCCCAACCCTGTGTGAGCATAAAGAGGTGAGGGTACGGCAATAAAGCACTCGAGTGGAAAAATCACCTTATGTAGATCCCACTTTTCCTGAGGCACTAAATAGGCTGTCACAATGCTGTAGAGTAGATATGGCAATGAAGTAAAACTAATTTAAGGGAAGTTACTTTACCCAAGATTTTCCATGCTGTTATGCTTGCCTAGTTAATGTTATCTAACTTCAAACCTGGGCAAACAACTATGAACGAGCCAATGTGCAATTACATGTTTTTCACAAAGCCAAGAATGCTCACAGCTCACATGACTGCCAACTTCAAAGTCAGAAGACAAAACTTGTTATTATTGATACTCACAGAAATAAAACCACGTGCATTTTAATCCACATAATTTCATTTAAAAACGTAGCTTTTCTTATTGATCATACACAGGCAGAAACCTGTAAAGGTGTAGCCTTTACAGGTAACACCACACCACAAAACAAACAGCAAAACATTTCGTTATAATATAAAAAGGCAAGAAGAAGATAACTCTCAATATTTTGCTCAAATATTACTAAACTCTATAAATAGGATGACAAATTTTCTTTGGACTCAGAAG
The DNA here is from genome assembly GCF_000695815.1 of Acanthisitta chloris. Lineage (NCBI taxonomy): Eukaryota > Metazoa > Chordata > Aves > Passeriformes > Acanthisittidae > Acanthisitta > Acanthisitta chloris. The sequence goes on from NW_008668545.1 coordinate 61,486, forward strand.
ATAAAGAGTAGGAAACTATTTTGATGACCAACTAATGAAGCTATCCACTGCTTACAAAAATAAATACAAAAATAATTTTACCATCTATGCAAAACTGAAAAAGCTTTTTCGGGGGAAAAATATCCCAGACAAACATGCAGTAGTTACACTCAGCATCAAATCCCCATGGAAAAATAAAAGCCCGCAGCCTTTTTATTCAACTAAGATCTCAATCCTAAGAACATTTGTAAAAACGCAGTACAGTTTACTTAGATCAATGAAGTCTAAAAAATGAATCCTCGTCAAAAACTAGAGCTGGTCTCAGAAATTATGAAGAGAAAAATGAATTCAGAATAACAAGAGGAAGCAAACCAACTTTTTTTGTCACAACTCTTTCAGCACTGGAACAGTTAGCTCCCTGTATACATAAAATAGCAAAATCAGTGTTTCCTTGGAAAGCATGCTCTAAAATTAAACTGTGCTATATCTGTACCAAACCACAATTTATAAAGTAGTTTGACAGCACATATGAAACACCAACACTGCACAGCAGTGGAGGCAGTTCATAGCACAGTGATACAACAGCAACACAGGCTTCAAGTACCCCAGTTAGAGGTTTTTTAGTAGTCCAGATGTAGTCTTCAGTGCTCTCACTTGTGTAATGATGGAACACTCTCAAAATACACAGAAAATTGTTTCAGTTCTGTCAACACCTGGATCTTCCAGTGAATTCTTTTTTTTCAAAACTGGAGACATGAAAATAAGAGCAGTGTACTATGCAGTTAAAATTACATATTGCAAGACCTACTTTGACATTCACACAATCGGTACTTTTTAGAGTTGAACTTCAGTAGTTAACTTAGTCCATAAATATAGAGTCAAACTGCACTGTAAGTTATCACAACTTGTATTACAATGGACAAGTATTGGGATTTCTTTCCATCCGTTAATTACTTTGAACTCAACAATAGCCCTAAAAGCATTAACCTGCTACAATTTGTGTTCAAGAAGTCATCTGACCTTGAGTAGCTGCTATTTTTCTTTATTTCCAATATGCTTATCAAAGTATCTCCTGGTATTGTCAAACATAGTTTAGTTTTTGTACAGGTATCAAAGCTATAGTGGAGATGTGAAACCTCTAACTTATCTTCTCCAAGATAAATCAACTTTTCTGAAGAAAAGGTCAATGTCCAACCTGCATCAATTTCTCCTCATGAAATCTGGAAAGTGCATTCAGCACTTCAAAAATAAATGCATATACTATGAAGCAATACAAACGACCTCCTTACTGTTAGCAGGTTGTTGTACTTGAATTGCTTCAGCAATTAGAAGACCACCTGGGACACCTTGTTTTGTTCCTTAAATGTTTTACTTTGCCATAGCTGCAGAATGAGAGAAAAGCTTTAGGTAACACGACTCCAAGAACTAATGGCTAACTTATCTTTCCCTGCACAAGTCAAACTCTGGATACAATATGCTAACAATTCTATGAAATAGCAACAACCAATCTCTCTGCCAAACACCGTAAGAAAACCATGCCAGTTTGTTGATGGCTTCTTTAAGAATCCCAATTCAAGCAGCATTTAGTGATGCTAAAATAGCTACTAAAATAATGGATTTTTAAACCTGAGACAACCTCAGCTTGCAACAATACCCACTGCAATAAGAACTACCTATGCTACTCTTTTGTATGGTGTTACCTTGGATGGTCACTTACTAGACATCATATTACAGAATGCAGAAAGTTAGACACAGAAAAATGTCAATCAGATTCAGAGGACAAACTTTGCTTCACGTGGACATTGTATTTCTCTATAAACTCACACTTATGCCTTTGGCCCAGCTGAAAGCCTTTTCCTGCTTGACACCAGCTAGTACTTCAGTCAGGGTCATACAGCTGATGAACAGCAAACTCCCAACCACAGACACTTGTCCTCCCGGAGCCGTAAAAGCAGCTTACAGAAGGAATGAGTGTTCTCATCCCTCTCCGTAACGTGGGCAAACAGACACGACCTAAACCCCGGCCGAGCCCGGGCACCGGCAGCGCCGCTCGAACACACACACGGCTCCGCGGCGGCTTCGCCACGACACCCAAGTTTCTGCCCGAAGCCAAGGGCACGATCCAACCCGGAGCCCTTCAGCACAGCGAGCGGTGTTTCCCAGGTCAACCCCTTCTCCCCTCGCCGCGGCAGCGAGTCCCCACAGCCAAAGGCACACGGCCCCGGGCTGGGTCCCGGCAAGTGCCAACCGCAGGGGATCGAAGAGGAGGAAGGACGCGGGTAGAGACTTCAGCCAGAGATAGCTGCCGCCCCGCGGGGAGGCTGCACAGGGCACGGCCCCACGCCGCCCCGTCCCG